>NC_056744.1:1473686845-1473726845 GCF_019279795.1 Protopterus annectens
AAGGGTGAGAGAGTGGTGATTGGAGCAGATTTCATTGGGCATGTTGGTGAAGGGAACAGAGGGGATGAGGAAGTGATGGGTAGGTATGATGTTAAGCAAAGGAATGCAAAAGGTCAGATGGCAGTGGATTTTGTGAAAAGGATGGACATGGCTGTGGTGAATACATATTTTAACAAGAGGGAGCAGCATAGGGTGACATATAAGAGTGAAGGGAGATGCACGCAGGTGGATTATATCTTATGTAGAGGGGCCAGTCTGAAGGAGATTGGAGTATGTAAAGTAGTGGCAGGGGAAATTGTAGTTAGGCAGCATAGGATGGTGGTTTGTAGGATGACATTGGTGATCAAGAAGAGGAGGAGGAGTGTGAAGGCAGCACCAAGGATAAAATGGTGGAAATTGAAAAAGGGTAATTGTGAGGTGGAGTTCAGGGAAGAGTTAAGACAGGCACTGGGTGGCAGTGAAGAGTTACCGAATAGCTGGGTAACTACAGCAGGGCTACTAAGGGAGATGGCTAGAATTGCGCTTGGTGTGACATCTGGAAAGTGGAAGGAGGACAAGGAGACCTGGTGGTGGAATGAGGAAGTACAGGAGAGTATACAGAAAAAGAGGTTGCAAAGAAGAAGTGGGATTGTCACAGACATGAAGAAAGTAGACAGGAGTATAAGGAGATGAGGTGCATGGCAAAGAGAGAAGTGGCAAAAGCTAAGATAAGCCATATGAAGAGTTGTGAGAAAGGTTGGACACTAAGGAGGGAGAAAAGGACCTATACCAATTGGCTAGACAGAGGGACCGAGCTAGTAAAGATGTGCAGCAGGTAAAGGTGATAAAGGATAATGAGGGAAACATACTCACAAGCGAGGAGAGTGTGTTGAGCAGATGGAAAGAGTACTTTGAGGGCCTGATGAATGAAGAGAATGAGAGGGAGAGAAGGTTGGATGATGTGGGGATAGTGAATCATGAAGTGCAGGGGATTAGCAAGGAGGAAGTAAGGATAGCTATGAAGAGGATGAAGAATGGAAAGGCTGTTGGTCCAGATGACATACCTGTGGAAGCATGGAGGTGTTTAGGTGAAATGGCAGTGGAGTTTTTAACTAGATTGTTTAATGAAATCTTGGAAAGTGAGAGAATGCCTGAGGAAAAAGTGTTTTGGTACCGATTTTTAAGAATAAGGGTGATGTGCAGAGCTGTAGTAACTACAGAGGGATTACATTGATCAGTCATAGCATGAAGTTATGGGAAAGAGTAGTGGAAGCTAGGTTAAGAAGGGAGGTGATGATTAGTGATCAGAAGTATGGTTTCATGCCACTACAGATGTGATGTTTGCTCTGAGATTGTTGATGGAGAGGTACAGAGGATGTCAGAAGGAGTTGCATTGTGTCTTTGTGGACTTAGAGAAAGCATATTGGCAGGGTGCCTAGACAGGAGTTGTGGTATTGTGTGAGGAAGTCGGGAGTGTCAAAGATGTATGTAAGAGTGGTACAGGATTTGTACGAGGGTAGTGTGACAGCGGTGAGGTCTGCAGTGGGAGTGACAGATGCGTTTAAGGTGGAGGTGGGATTACATCAAGTATCAGCTATGAGCCCTATCTTATTTGCAATGGTGATGGACAGGTTGACAGACAAGTTCAGACAGGAGTCCCTGTGGACTATGATGTTTGCAGATGACATTGTGATCTGTAGTGAGAGTAGGGAACAGGTGGAGGAGACCCTGGAGAGGTGGAGATATGCTCTAGAGAGGAGAGGAATGAAGGTCAGCAGGACTAAGACAGAATACATGTGTGTGAATGAGAGGGAGGATAGAAGAATGGTGAGGATGCAGGGAGTAGAGGATGTGAAGGTGGATGAGTTTAAATACTTGGGATCAACAGTTCAGAGTAATGGTGAGTGTGGAAGAGAGGTGAAGAAGAGAGTACAGGCAGGATGGAGTGGGTGGGGAAGAGTGTCAGGAGTGATTTGTGACAGACAAGTACCAGTAAGTGTGAAAGGGAAGGTCTACAAGAGGGTAGTGAGACCAGCTATATTATATGGGTTGGAGACAGTGGCATTGATAAAAAGGCAGGAGTCAGAGCTTGAGGTGATAGAGTTAAAGATGTTAAGATTTGCACTGGGTGTGACGAGGGTGGACAGGATTAGGAATAAGTATATTAGAGGGTCAGCTCAGGTTGGATGGTTTGGATACAAAGCCAGAGAGGCAAGATTACATTGGTTTGGACATGTGCTGAGGAGGGATGCTGGGTATATTGGGAAAAGGATGCTAAGGATGGAGCTGCCAGGTAAGAGGAAAAGAGGAAGGCCTAAGATAAGGTTTATGGATGTGGTGAGAGAGGACATGCAGGTGGTTGGTGTGACAGAGCAAGATGCAGAGGACAGGAAGAAATGGAAACAGGTGATCCGCTGTGGTGACCCATAATGGGAGCAGCTGAAAGAAGAAGAAGAAGAAGAAGAAGAAGAAGAAGAAGAAAAAGAAGAAGACATCGTCATCCAGGAACATGGGAGGATTTCCAATATCAGGCTATGAACTGATAATATGTCTTGTTTATGCTAATTTGGAGTTCAATAATTGCAGTCTATGAGTCACAAGGAAGCTGTCTAAAGATAATAGGGTCTCTGACAAATATTGATATGTCCTTTCACCAGGCAAGTATGTTATAGGCACAAAAACTGGGTAGAAAAGAAGTGCTAAGTAGGTTTACACTGAAATCAACTTTGTCTTACAGCACAGATATGACTATGTTCTGGTTAAAGGACAGGCTAGATCCAACAATTTATTATTAAGATTTTTTGGTAATAAGTAGAGCAGTCTTGTCTGAACTGAAATTTGCATTTAACTTGTGCATTATATCAGGAACTAGTTCAGAAAGATTTAAGACAACATTACATGCAATAATATCGGGAAATTCTTAAGTTCCATGAACCCCAGACCTGTGAATTTATTTACTTATTTGTATGCATTTGTTTTCTGAAGTAGAACACCAGTCGCTATGTACTTTTTCCTCACTCAGTCTGGAAATGGTGTCTGATTTAGTGATTTTCTCAAAGTCAGACAGTTAGACAATGGAGGCTGAGGGAATCAAACCTTGTACCCCCTGCACCCCAACAAACTGCACGTTAACAGCTCCTTATTCCTGTAAGCCAACTGCAAGACATACTGTTATTTCTGATATCTGAGTAGCAGCTTTCAGCTGTCCTTTATGTGCAGTTTCATATTTGCTACTTGAAGATAATGTAAGATTTGTAAATGGTATGGCCCCAAAATAAGTTTAGAAGCCTTCCATGATTGCATTCTAAAACTGTAATTTTCTCTGCACATAATCTTAGGTAGCTGACTTGTCTTTTTAACTAGAAATTGAACAGAAATTGAACAGTGTGATTAATTCAGAGTTGTTGATCTCCAAAATTACTTAATAGATTTTGCAACACCATCTGTAATACTGAGTGAGGCATTTTTTCTTGCATGCAGTCTTATTTATATGCATTGAAATGGAATCTCTGAATTTCCAGGTGACTGCTTTAATGGAGCAAAACTCTGTGAACCATCTTTGGCATCCAGCACACTATCAGCAGGGTATAGGAGGATGAAGTAATTAAATATTTTAGCATGTAAGTACTACCTCTGGGCTACCTCATCATTTGCAAACTGGAAATGCAACATAGAGACAAACATGTGGTTTTGAACCTGCCCTATGGTATTGTGGGATAAAGCCCTGACTACTGGCCAAGAGTGCCAGATTTAATTAGTGGCCAAGGTGACTGATGTTGCTGGCAGGGTGGATGGCAGCACCTATTCTAGGAGAAGAGGGAAGTAGCTACCAGCAGATATGTATGCCACTATTCTGATGAAAGGGTCAGATGCCGGAGGTCCCAGGCATGGAAAAGCAGGTGCCAGTGCAGGGATGGGTATGCAAAGAGATTACCCAAGCTAGTGATGGTAGCTTTCTACCCTGTATGAGAAGGAAGATGCATTTGTGGACATGGTGGAACAGTCTTTGCAAGGATGCAGTTGTGCATGTAATCACCAGGAGATGGATTTAGGGCCTTTTTGCAAAAATGATGTCAAAGACATTGATAGGATACAGGCAAGAAAACAAATGTTCTCAATGTATGCTTGCATGACAACTGCTTATACAAGCCCCCCTTATGGATTTTCCGATAGCTCCTCAGCACCAGTGAATGAATGGTTCATATACCCTTGTGAGGGCCCGGTGTTTGACAGGTGAAGAGGAGAAAGAAATATACAAAAAATATGTGGCAGTGCAGCACAATCATAGTCACACTGAGGATGATGAAGGTACATATTGTGACCTATAATCTAATGACCTGAAATTAATTTTGAAGGCAATGACAAAACCAGCTTACAAATCAATGAAGTCCCTTCATAAGCTTTTCAGACAGAGCGAGAAAAGCAGTATTAATTTCACACTGAGAGGACTGTATTACTGTTTATTTAGTCAAGCAACACATTTTCCCCAGAACTTTTACAAATAGATGGAGCAGGACAATCAAAATGACACCTTCCTTTCATGGATCAGAACATTTACTGTTTTCCATTCCTAAGTATACAGCACCCACTGGTGTTTCTCTTTAATGCTTTAGTTACTAAAATAATAACCACTTTAGACACAAGTTTTTGGTATTTGTTGGATTGTCATCAGCTGCTGCAGATTTGTGAGACTTAATTTTCTAGAGTAAGTGGTCCTACTTCTAGCAGTGCCTTATGTTCTTTAATGAACTATCGGTTTCATTTCTCCAAGTCTTTTGGGTTTCTAATACCATGGTGGGAATAGACCTCTTTCCTAAGTCAAGGTATGACAAAAGTTCATGAAATTAAGTATTGTTTCAATCCTTGATGTTAGCCCATAGGGCTCTTTGCAGCACCTGCAATGTGTCCAGAACTGACCCCTTCTGCAATTCATAAGGAGTTACATGTATCAGTAGCATATCTAAATACAACTGTAAACTCTTTTTATGAGACTAATTGTGACAATTGCTATTAGAACTGTCTGGCTATCCTTCTTCCACATTGCCCTCATTTCTGCCTGCAAATCCTGATATTTAATGACTTTGTGTCTGTCTGTATATAAGACACTGTAGTCACTGGGTGTAGCAATTTCAATGATCAATGCTACTTTTGTCTTCTTTTCTTGGACCACTATATTTGGTTTTCTTGCATCTATTTTTTGAACTATTGGCAGTGGGTGATCCCATGTAATTTAAACTTCATAATTTTCTATAATACTTTGTGGCTTGTGTTTCCAGTGCTTGCCAGCTACTTCAGTGTTGTAATGCTTGCATAATCCCCAGTGCAACAGTCTTCCCGCATTAGTATTCATTTCTGTATACATGCCCTCTCCCATTAGTGTATCACATCCAGTAACAAGATGTGTGACTGTTTCCAATTCTGTTTTACAAAACCTGCACTTGTCTGTTTCTCTGAAATGTACAATGGACTTTCTAAACCAGTGTGTGTACATAGTCCACTGTCCTTGGCCACCAATATTAACCTTTTGTGTTTTGGTTTAAATTCACCTCTCCTTAACCATTCTTGCATCAGATCCTGATCAACATGAGGTTGTTCAAGGATTTTTCTGAACTTGCAACTATATTTATGTATTTTCCACATTTCTTGCCTTCTCATCTGATCCTTCACCTTATATTCTTCCTTTCAGTTTTTGGCACATTCAGTTGCTGCCTGATTTTTGTCTACTTCTGGTTTAATTTCAATTCCGACTTGACAATGATATGCTTCTGCTAAACTAGGCAGACAACACATCTTAGACTTGTTCTCTTCATGTTTCAAAACTTTCACTATGTTTGGATTTGTGAGGTCAACAGATATGTATGCAGTCCTACAACTGCTGATCTATACATGTAATCAATTTCGAGGAGGCCAATACTTCCTTCAGTGCGGGGAATATATAATCTTGATATCCAGTGATTTTTATAAATCATTTGATAAGCATAAAGCATTTTTCTTGTTTTCCTGTCCAACTGATCCAGTACCTTTTTATGTCCAGTCAATCACCCCAAAACTGTAAGTTAAAACAGGAAGAAAAAATTGGTTTTTAGCTTGGACGTTGTTCCTAGATGTCAGGGCTGTTTTCGATATTAATTTTAGTATTCTAAAATATTCCTTTTTAAGTTTTATTTGCTTTTGTTCATGTGTTATTGTCGATCCTTCCTCAATTCCCAAATATTTATACACACCCTCCTATTCAAGTTCTTTTATATCACATTCCTGTCCCAGACTGATATTTTCTTGGTGCTGCAGCTTTCCTGCTTTAAAGATTGCTTTTGCACATGTATCAAGACCAAATGACATACTTATATCATCTGAGAAAGTTCTGACCACCTGCAGTTGTGCTTTCAGTTCATCTGATGGACTACACAGTTTTAAATCTTCCACAAAAAGAAGTTGAGAAGTCTTTACTCTGTTATTTTCTGGGAGATAAATTGTAACCGTGACCTAATCTGTTAAATAGACAGCTTAATGGGTTAAGCCAAAGACAAAACAGCAGCAGTGACAGAGTCACCCTGGAATATCCCTGTTTGAATTTTTATCCCTGGAATAATAATTTGTCCTTTATCATGGCTTAGCTGTGGAGACCTTTGCCACTGTTTCATGGTTGCTGTAATATAATTGATCTATGTAGGGTATATCTTATATATCTATAAGCACATGTTTACATAAATGTGGGACGCTGTCAACTGCTTTTTGTAGTCTACCCATGCCATACTTAGATTCTTCCCCCTTTTACAATTCTCCAGTATAACTTTATTTAAAACAAATGATGAGTATCCAGGATATGTCACTGATGTTAGTTCTTATATTTTAATGAATCCTATAGTGGTCTCACTCTTGTGCATCCCTTCCACAATATAATCAATTTCCAGAGCTTATGTATTAATTATTCAGTATTTATTTAGTACAAGTAAGTGGAATGGCTTCAGCTATAACTTCTGTATAATTTAGAGATCAGCACACCTATACTATCAAAGTTAACAATTAACAATTCAGTGAGTGAAACAAGTAGAACAAAGGAATACAAGCTAATAACCACCACCAGTATATAAACTAAGCTTTTAGCTAACCCGAGAGTCAGAGTTAATTGATGTAGAGAAAGAAGGATTAATTTAGCCCAGAAGGTTTATAAACTGGTACTCAGGATTAACACATGACAGCACAGACAATATAATGGATCCATAGGTTTAACAATCCAATTCACTTTGTTGTGTGTACTCCGGTATTACATTTGAATGCATATGGGGTAGACTAATCCTCTTCAAGTAAAAGATTCTGAAAATGTATTTGTGCATTTAACTGTGGTTTCATTGTGGAACTCCAAGTGTAAGAGGTAATTCTTTATGTAATGCCATCTGGGCAGCTACATTGAGTTGTAATAGATGGATGCTGTTTGGTACATTTATGAAGTAAGGCTCAAATGATGCTGGGAACTGAAGATGTCTTATGGGTACAGTGTAAAGGGTGTGCAGGGACATTTAAGACAGACAGTAAGAAACAAGTTGAGAATGATGAGTATAATAATTTTTGCTGAACATATATGCCACATCCTTTCAGAAGAGCCTTTGCTACCTTATAAAGGATGGGGGTAGGGGCCTGTGGACATTACAAAGAAGTGATAACAGTTAGGACTATAGATTATTAACTGGAGCTGTAAAACACAGAGAGCAGAATCTATCTACCTACCTATATATATGTATGGTTTACATTCATTCTGTCGAATGTTTGTTTTTGTCTTACAGGAAAAAAGCCAGATTGTGTGATCAGACATATTGATTTTTTCATGTGCACGATTGCATTACAGTGGGGATTAGGGAATTTGCCCTTTCCCAACTCAAAAGCTATCTTGGAGTAGTTATATATAATTAAGAGGGGATGTGGGGTGCAGGGGGTCTTGCCCCCTACAAAAAAATGCTTAATTTATTTATTTTTTCCGATAGCTTGGTGATCAAACCTTTGCACTCGATCACTTGTGGTTTGATATTTTATTTTTTCAGTAAAGGGACATACAGCCCATATAAGGCACCCTAATAGGTATTTAAAAATTTTGTTCAGCTGTTACTGAAGAAGATGCGGTGGTTTAATGATCTTGCATCTGCATTATAGAATGGATTAATAAAGGATTTGTGCCACCTATTTGCATTTTGTTTCTGTCTGAATGTGCTGAGCTTTTGATGTTTTCCTGCTTGATTTGGTTTGGGCTCATGCACCTTTATTAGCTTTAGATCTTGAGCCGTGCAACATTTTGAGTGTGTGCATAAATGCACTTAAACGGTGGTTTCAGTTGTAAAGATGTATACATAACTTTATCTTCTTGTGATGTAATTCACTGCATATGAGTCAAAACTGAAGAGGTTATGTCTAGAAGAAAAACATTTATGTATTCAGGAAACAACTAGAATTTTTTACCTTTGATGTAATGACAACTCAGTAAACACATATTCTGTTGCTTTTGTTTATTGCAAAATTTGACTAAAACAATGCTGTTTTCATTGGAGACCCAGAGAGAAAAGTTCCAAGAAACGACAGATGTACAATATAACAAAGTTTAAATAAAATGGCAGATTCAATAAACCCTACATGTTCCACTAAGACTATGTGTGTCATGGTAGCGGGCTGTTTTGTATTCAGTAAGCAGCTCTACATGGTATGTAGAGCCACACGACCACAGTAAACACTGTGACATGCTAATTGCAGCATAAGCAGCTGAACTGTATGCTAATCAACCAATCTAAGATGGAAGAGCCATTCAACAAGCTATAAAGCAACCATGTAGACTCAGTGCTGGTTTTACCTGTAAATTCCAAAACGTAATGGAATACAGCCATGGAAAGTAGTCTACACCGAAAGAATGTTAGGGGCTGCTGTTGCTTTAATTTGTGTGTATGTGCAATAAGTTGAAGTCTATGTTGCTACTGCTACTAGACCACAGCCAAGGAGGAGAAGAGTTTTCAGATGCCAGTTAACTTATTGCAATCAGCATGAGGTGGAAACTGTAGAGAGCTACAGGGTAGAAAGAGACAACACACTACAGGAACTCTTCAGCCTCTGTTGCTCTCAACTCAGACCCAGGGCAAACTGAGGGAAACCAATAGCAGTGGAGACAAATGTATATGTAGCACTTAGAATTTTAGCTACTGGAACCTTTCAGAGATCAACAAGGGACATGCTGGAGGTGTCACAGGCATCAGCATCCAGGATTCTGCATCAGTTCCAGAATGCTATGCACCAACATGCCAGTGACCACATATATTTTCGCCGTACTCCTAAGGACATGGCCACAAATATACAACAGTTCTACCCTGTAGCGCACTACCCTGAAGTACTGGGTGCCATAGATTATACACATATAGAAATCAAGGGACCACCTGGGAAACAGGGAAGTGTCTACATAAATAGAAATGGCTTCTACTCCACTAACTGCCAAGTCATGTGTAATGTTAAGGGAATCATCTTGAATGCGTGTGCTGGCAACCCAGACAGGCACCATGACTCACATATCTGGCACAGCTCCCAAATGTATCAAATGTTCACTCGGGGTGATATCCTACAGGGTCATTTACTGGGGAATGCAAGTTATGCTCTGGAACCATGGCTAATGACGCCCATCTGAAATGCACCCACACCTGCTGAAGAATGCCATAATGAGGCACACGCTCAAACCAGAAATATCACAGAACATGTGTCTGGGCTGCTGAAGCTGTGGTTCCACTGTATAGATACATCTGGGGAGCCCTGCAGTACAATCCATGTACATGTAGTGAAATCTTCACCATCCAATGCATGCTTCACAACATCATCCTGAGACAGCAGCTTCAGCAGGATCAAAAAAAGGAAGGGGCACACATCCCACCACCAGTGGCAAGGTCACCACAGCCACACACAAGTGAGGAGTCAGAGAGAGAACCAGCAGATCTTGTGGGTATAGGCAGATGTAGGTGTGCTCAATATGCCCTCATACTGGCTAAGAGGCAACTCATAGCACACTCACTCACCACCTAAGGATCTAAAACCTTCATCCTATGGACATACATATAATATCATTGATGCCAGGCAACGCTCACAACCTTTACCTACCCATGTAATGGCTGTGTACTCCTAGCATCAGACAGACTCAGCCCTGAACTAAAACTGTAGCAACTTCTGCATTTACAAGGCAAATGTTGAATCTGGATATAAAACAAAATTGTGTAATAATACAAATGAATGGTATATCCTTGAATGTTGCTCTTGGTAATGTAAGTAAGTAAAAGGTGGGTGATTTGTACAACAATGACTTTAACATGTGACAGCAGAGATTTATGTGAAAACGTGTTCTCTATCAAGTAATAAGCCTCAAGCATCAATGATTCACACATTCATAACTCTCAAAAGTACTGATGGTCACCGAATGTCCTCAGTTTGACCTCATACTTTTGTAATGGAAAATCATTAGAGAAGTTCGAAAGTAATAAGACACATTTCAGTTTCAGACTTGAAAACTCTCAGTAGATTCTTAAAAATATAGATGCAAAACGCTGTTTTGATTCTATCAACTGTTTAACTTTCTAAGACCTAAATATGTCAGAAGTACAATTAGCAAAACAACATCACAAGCAGAGATATACTATGCACTAAGTCAGCTGTACACCCTGGGCATCAGACACAAAGCTTATGTATCCTTAAATCCAAAAGATAGAAAACAAAGATATGGAACAGGTATCATCACTTGCACAGGGTGTTTTTGTGTGTGTGTGTGTGTGTGTGTGTGTGTGTGTGTGTGTGTGTGTATGTGTGTGTGTGTGTGTGTGTGTGTGTGTGTGTGTGTGTGTGTGTGTGTGTGTGCGTGTGTGTGTTGGGGGCGCAAGAAACCTAGGCTGACACAAAAAGTAAGTGAGTGCATGTGAGTAAGAAACAGAAGCAGGCAGACATTTGGATAAAGTAACAAATGACCACTGAGACAGAATGAGCTTTAAGCTTAACGGCTGAACCATGTAACTGTTGTGTGTGTGTGTTGTGTGGGTTTTCCAGGTGAAATTGGTGTGTGAGCATCTGCAAGAACACAGTTCTGTGCTAACTCTACATCATGGTATGTTGGACAGGTATGAGCCATTTCATACCTGACCACGAGAACTGGCTTTGCCAGGAGTTGCACTGGCATGTCTATGCCCATGGTTAGATAGTTTCATAGTATAGTACTAGGCTATCTGCCCTGGGGCATTTGTAAGCCTAGCCATAGCGATGTGGCTTTTGCCACCCCATGAAATGGTACAAAAATGTACAGAATAAATCTAGAATACTGTGCCTCTGTCTAGTAGTGACACAATGAAGGTCCCCTTATATAATAGAATTAGTTTACTGTGCCCCTGTCTAGCAGTGACACAGATGTGACCCCTGGGTTAAACTTATGATCTCCCATCCACTCATCAAGATTTCTCTTGAAGAGAGTCAGTGAGGGGCTCTGCCTAATACGAACTGGGATCCTGTTCCAAAGCATGGGAAGCCTCTGGGTTATGAATCTATCCCTCCACAATGTCCTATTCATACTTGTGCCGAGGTTTAAGTCTTTAGCTCTCGTAGTCCTGCTGGATTTGGATTTTTTGAGGTGGAGCATGTCCATCAGATCCTGATTGGACATGGCCTTGTACGTCAGGCAGAGATCACCTCTGAGCAGGCGGTATGCTACTGAATAGAGCTGAAGTTTCTTTAGTCTGGCAGAATAAGACATATGTTGGAGACCCTTGATCCTTTTGGTGAGGTACTTTTGTGGTCTCTCCAGCTGTTGCAAATGCCAGGTGAGGTACATACCAAATGGGGCATTGTACTCAATCATGGGTCTGATGAGGGAGGAATATAGGGGTACAATGACATCCTTGGATCTGGATGTGAATCCCTTCATGATGAGGTGTGCAAGGTAGAATGTTTTTCTAACCACTTTGGCAACGTGGGTGTCAAATGAGAGGTCACTGTCTACTTGGGTCCCTAGGTATCTGATTACTTTTTCCATACTCAGTGGGTTTGCTGTCTATGTGATCATTTGTGGGTACTTTGTTTTTTCCAAAAGGGATGACTATACATTTTTTGGCATTTAGTTTAAGGCCTTGGCTACGGCACCTGTTGTCCGTTTCAGTGAGGCCTTTTTGTAGGATGTGTGTGTCTGCTGGTGTATCGACTATGGCGCCTAGTTTGCAGTCATCTGCAAACTTTGTCAGCCACAGCCCTCCCATGTTTGCTTTAACATCTGAGAAATAAATGCCGAACAAGAGGGGTCCCAGGACAGATCCCTGTGGGACACCACTTGTGACTGGCTTTGAGTCTGAGATTGCTCCAGTGATTTTAACTTTATGGGTTCTGTCCTTTAGCCAGTTTGCAACCCATCTAGTGACATAAGGGTTTACTTTTAAGATGTTTAGCTGATCTATGATGCCTGAGTGGGTTATTGTGTCGAAGGCCTTAGCCAAGTCCAGGTATGCTGTATGGACTGCTTTGCCCTCATCAATGGCTCTAGTGACTGTTTTGAAAAAGTCAACCAGGTTTAAAAGGCAGGATCTGCCCTTTACAAAGCCGAACTGGGTGGGGTCAAGTGTCTGTAGGTCCCCTATGTCTCTGTTTATGAGTTCCATAATGATTCTTTCCATAGCTTTGCAGACCAGGCTAGTTAAGCTTAAGGGGCGGTAGTTTCCAGGGTCTGTAGAGGCACCCCCCTTATGGAGTGGGACCACTGTTGCTGTACGCCAGTGTTCAGGTACATATCCCGAAGTAAGGCTAAGGTTAAATAGCATTTTTATGTGTGGGTTTAGCTCCTCTTGGAGTTCACGTAGCACGCATCCCGGGATACCGTCAGGTCCCATTGATGCTGTGTTTTTTGCTTTGTTTAGGGCGGTTCTCACTTGGACATCTGAGCTGACAGGGAGATTACATTCAGCTGGGATAAGTATTTCTTCTTTTGGGGGTGAAGGAGGGGAGAAATTTGCACTGAACCTGTCAGCCAGAATGTTAGCTATATCTGTGGGTTCAGTGTATTTTTTGTTGTTGTGAACCAACTCTGAGCATATCTGAGGGTTTCCAACATAGCTGAAGAAGGCTTTGTGGTTATCTTTAGTGTCCTTAGCGATTTTTCTCTCAAAGTTTGCCTTGGATGTTTTTATGGGCTTAAAGGATACCATCTCAGGGTTTCCGCCCAGGTTTCTAACATAGCTGAAGAAGGCTTTGTGGTTATCTTTAGTGTCCTTAGCGATTTTTCTCTCAAAGTTTGCCTTGGATGTTTTTATGAGAGAACGTAGTTTTCTGCTAATGTTGATCAGAGATGTCTTCCCTTCATGGGATTTCGCTCTGACGTGCAGTAGCTTCCTTCTTATGTTATACAATTTGTTTATGGCTGAGGTCCACCAGACAGGACGCTTACATTTGGTGGAGAGGGACTTGGATTTGTTTGGGATTGCATGATCCATGCATTCTTGGAGATGTCCATAGAAAGCATTTGTGAAGGATTCGGCATTGTGGGATGTGGTATCCACTGGCACAGTGGGCTTAAAGGATACCATCTCAGTCTTAAGAAGAGTGAAGTTTGCTTTTGAGAAGTTTTTCACTGTGGTCTTTTGTGCTGAGGTGGAGGTGGGATATGTATATCCAGGGTGATTAGTTTGTGGTCAGATCTCACTAGTGAGGGGTATACTTCTGGTGTGGAGCATTTTGTCCCCATGTTTGTGATGATCAGGTCTAGTATATTATCTCTCCTAGTGGGAGAGGTGACTAGTTGTTCCAGTGCATTTGAATTTATGAATTCCAGGAACCTTTGGGCTAGGGTATTAGGGCTAGAATAATGTACCCAATCTATGTTTGGGTAGTTGAAGTCTCCCAGTATGATGGTATTTTGTGATACATTCATATCGTCCAATGTCTTCAGGAAGGCTGAGTGGGGTTCTTGAGATTGGGAGGGTGGTCTGTAACATGCTACCAGTTGTATAGCAGTTTTGCATATGGTTAGTTGCACCTGTATGGTTTCTGATGCTTCATGTGTTGCTACTAACCTGGCGGTGTGGGTGTCCTTTATGAATATGGACACTCCCCCTCCCTTTGTGGTTCGGTTTGTTTAACCGGTGCTGCGCTATGCGCACGACCGTGCAAAGCCGTGCAAACGTGGATTTTAAACAGTGAACTACAAAAGAGCTAGAAATGGTCCAAAACAACCAATTACTACAGCTTCTTGTGCTGAGGTCACTTCCCCCAAGGACAGGTAGGCTGCTCAGGGCTCCCCACTCCCACTGGTGAGCAAAGAAACTTCCTTCTATCCAAGTAAGGTAATGGACAACACAGGAACTACACCACAGCCCAGAATACAGCAATGCCTGTAAACTGGTCTAAACTAGTCGAGGAAGGTGGGAAAACAGGGATTATTTTTTTGTTTTTTTTGTTTTTTTGGTAGAAACACACAGAAAATGCAGAAACAGTGATAAATTAGTTACACAGGCTAGCACACTTTAGTGGGCAGCCACCACAGTTAAATTAAACAAACAAACAAGCAAACTTTCGATCAAATTCGACTAAAATTCACTGCTGCCATCTGAATGTGACTGATGTCTGCTGGATGACCTCCCCTCATGAGGATGTTTAGGACTATGACTCTATGGTCTGCCATGTTTGCATGTGGACACCTCAACCACTGATGGAGCAGTGGAAGTAGTGCCACTATGGGAGCATGATTGAGCTTGGCCACACTGGCTAACATCAGATGATGTGGATGACCTAGGCCCACACTTCCACTGTCAGGATCACCTGTGATAATAAGCAACAAACACAGGAAAGAAATGAATACCTACACTACTATAGTCCAATATATAACAAACTAGCAGTGTTGCTATTATTACAGACAGTAGAGCAATACACACAACAGTCCTGACACCCACAACACAGACTAAATATTTCTTTGGACTGCTCATCAGTACTGACATAAAAATGTTTGACTTACCATGTGCAGATTGTTGTAGCCTCCCTATGCTGCATGGTCCTGGAAGACATTAAGCAAAAGGTAAGGACACCATCATCACAATGAAGAGTAACACAGGGGGTTAATTTTTTTTGCCTTTATATGTACATTAACAATACTTTTAATAAGAACTTGGATGACATGTTCACCATAAGCTCATGTGTAGTCAAACAGAATTTGTTGTTAATGGTATAAAAGTACAACTGCTCCCCCAAAAATAAATTTAATGTTAAACAGAACTTAAGTATTGCTGTCGATATTTTACTATACAAGAAGTATATAACAAGTGAGATAGGAAAGCCTACCTGGAAGCTCCTTCTGTGACATACTTGTCTTCCCTGAAACAGGAGCACCAACATGAATGACATTCTGTTGTACACTTTCTAGTGAGATGTCTAGATCCCTGACAGTGGACAG
This sequence comes from Protopterus annectens, assembly GCF_019279795.1. NCBI lineage: Eukaryota > Metazoa > Chordata > Ceratodontiformes > Protopteridae > Protopterus > Protopterus annectens. The sequence goes on from NC_056744.1 coordinate 1,473,702,246, forward strand.
GAACTCTTCATTTGGTGTCAGTGATGCCTGTAGCAGTTTTTCCCTCAGTAGCCATCCATTCATGGGCCACTGCAGCTGCTCTCCTCTGGGCAGATGAAACCATGCCATGGAGCTATGGCACACTTGATCATATGTCCTGCTCTGGCCATCTACTGCATTCACATCAGCCTGCCAGACATATCCCCACATCCCCTCTCAAGCAGAAAGGAACCATGTCACCTAAATGCTTCTACAATGATCACTGAAGAGAGGGGTTTACAGGGATTGGGACACCTGGGTGCTATAGTCCTAGGTGACATAAAACACAAAAGAAAGATAATACACATAAGTATCACATAAATAAAAGTCCTGCTTCAATATAACACATAAATGGTACTATTTCACTATTACCCACTGGAGAAACCTAAAATTACCACAGTATTAAAATATAAAAAAGAAATTGTGTGGTTGTAATGTATTACAATCTACACAAAACAAGGCTGGATCCAAAACAAGGAGAGTAACAATAGCAAACTTTGTACCAAAGTGGAATTGCAACTTGGCTCCCCTACCCCCAAAGCAACAGGCACATGACAACATTTGTTAACAAGCCATCAGTGAAATGCTAGAAGTGCTATCAAATGAAATGTCCTGAAACATTTTATGGAATTGCCAGTCATATCTACCTGTGCCCAGCACTTCCCTAGAGGTGTGTATGGGCCATCCTAGAAGGCTTACACCTCTGTGTCTCTGATAATATAAGACATTTACACTTCAGGGAAATAACAGTAGAAGAGTGTAAAGAGAAAAACAGTTGTAACATTAGCACTTGTAATGACAATTAATGAGACTATGTGTATGAGAAAGTAAAATGCCCTGACAAACATGCTTGTGCCATCAGTACAGTTATAAGAAATGCATACAGATAAAAATAGCACTTGCTAATGCATATAATATATATATATATATATATATATATATATATATATATATATATACATTAACATATTTTTCTTATCAATTTTCAGCATAGCCAATATCTAACTGAAAAATGCAAGCATACCTTATCAAGATCAGTAGCCTTCTGTGCATATAAATCCTAAAGTAATATTTTCTTTGCATGATAACCAAATAAACAAATCTCCTCAACTTCAAGTTCCCTAGCTACATGGTTCCCTTTATATAGTGTAGATTCAGGGCTGTGAGCATGGTGAAGATGCAAATCAGGTATTAACTCATTAGAATTGCTGAATCCCAAATACTTGGCTTCGTGAAGCAGGTGTAAATATAGTGCAGGTACTCCCTCTGTGTTTGTTGCTTATGGATTGCAACTGTGAATGATTACTGGTAGGGAGAAGCAAAACATGACAACAATTCAGATTCCCCTACCTCCAGTGGGTGTGTCAGTCAGGTTAGACTTACAAAGTGTAGAAGTAATTGTATCAACATGTAATAGCAATAATAGTTACTTGGACATCTCTCCTTCTTTAATCTCAACTCATAGGTGTGTACTAGGCTAATGGTCCTGGAGCCTTTACAAGACTAGCCCATAGGATTATACTGGCATCGTTCCTAATACCTCTGTTGATTAGAGCCACTGGAGTGATACCCGGGGTGAATTTTCTATTTCCCATCCACTCATCAAGATTTCTCTTGAAGAGGGCCAGTGAGGTGCTCTGCTTGACATGTATGGGAAGTCTATTCCATTGCATGGGCAGTCTCTGGGTAATTAACCTGCCCCTCCAGTATGTTCTGTTGATTGTGGTAATGAGGTTGAGGTCTCTGGGGCATGTGGTGTGGAGGGATTGGGATTTCTTTACATGTAGCATTTCTAACAGAGCTGGGTCAGACATGGCTTTGTAAGTCAAGCAGAGATCGTCTCTAAGTAGGCAATATGAGACAGACAATAGTTGGAGTTTTTTGAGTCTGTCCATATAGGACAAGTGTTTAAGGCCCAGGATCCTCTTTGTGAGGTATTTATGTGGCCTCTCCAGTTGTTGCAGGTGTCTAGTGAAGTACATGCCAAATGGGGCATTGTTCTCAATGATTAACCTAATAAGGGAAGAGTAGAGGGAGACAATGACCTCTTTCTTCTTGGATGCAAAACCCTTAGTAATGAGATGTGCCACATAGAAGGACTTTCTGACCACAGTGGCAACATGGTGATGAAAAGAGAGGTTGCTGTCAACCTGTGTTCCCAGATCTCTTATAACAGCTTCTGTGTTCAGTGGACTACCATCAATGTGGTAATTCAAGGGAACAGGGTTTTTCCCAAGTGGATGACGACACATTTTTTTGGCATTGAGCTTAAGGCCATGGTTCTGACACCAGTCGTTGGTGTCAGTAAGGTCTTTCTGTAGGATGTCAGCATAATTTGGGGAGTTAATAATAGCTCCCAACTTGCAATTGTCTGTGAACTTTGTCAGCCAGAGTCCCTTCATGTTGGCCTGGACTTCAGAGAAGTAGATACCAAACAAGAGAGGACCCAGGACCGAACCCTGTGGGACTCCACTCATGACTGGTCGGCAGTCTGACTTGGAGTCAGCTACTTTCACACTGTGGGTTCTATCTGTGAGCCAGTTTGCAACCCACCTAGTGATATAGGGGTTGATGGCTAGCTTAGTGAGTTTTTCTATGATTCTTGAGTAGGGAATGGTATCAAAGGCCTTGACCAGATTAAAGCAGGCTATATGAACCACCTTGCCTTCATCCACAGCTCTGGTGACTGACTCAAAGAAGTCGACCAAGTTGAGCAGGCATGATCTGCCCTTCACAAAACCAAACTGTGTAGGATCCAGAGTTTGGAGATTCCCTATATCCTTGTTTATTAGTTCCATGATGATGCATTCCATAGCTTTGCATATTAGATACTTAAGGCTAATTGGGCGATAATTCCTGGGGTCTGTAGTCGCTCTTCCTTTGTGGAGTGGGATGACTATAGCAGTGCACCATTCGGTAGGAACAAAGCCTGAGGTGTGGCTGTAATTGTACAGGGTACACAGGTGAGGTGCCAGTTCACTCTGTAGTTCATGTAGAACACAGCCAGGGATATTGTCAGGCCCCACAGAAGCTGTATTCTTGGCCTTGGACAGTGCTTTTTTAACCTGTGTAGCAGTAATACTGGGTGCCTGGCAATCTACTGGTATTGTGATTGGTCCTTTGAGGGGAGATAAAGTTAGCACTGAATCTGTCAGCCAGTATATTGGCAATATCTGTTGGCTCGGTATAGGAGGTACCATTGTGCAGTAGCTCACAACAAATCTGGGTATTGCTGTGGAGATTCTTTACATAACTATAGAAGACCTTGTGGTTGTCTTTACTGTCTGCTGCAATTCTGTTTTCATAGCTAGCTTTAGAGGAATTTTATGAGGGATCTCAACCTTTTGTTGAAGCTGATAAGGGAGTTTTTCCAGTCTTGGGACTTCACCCTATTCTGCATCAGTTTCCTCCTTCTGTTGTAGAGTTTGTTTCTGGCAGGGAACCACCAGATTGGCTTCCTTTTGTTTGAGGAGGCCGTCTTATTTTTTTTTGGGTATGGCGAGATCCACGCATTTGTGTACGTGTCCGTACAGTGCATTGGTGTGTGATTTGGCGGTCATGCAGCTATTCTCCATTTGCATGGATGCCATGAAGTAAGCTACTTCTGTTTTTAGGTGCCCAAAGTTAGCTTTGGAGAAGTTTTTTATGGTGGTTACCTTTGTGGGGGGGTGGGCTGGGAAGGATGTGGATTTCCAAGGTGATTAGTTTGTGGTCGGATCTAACCAGGGAGGAGATGACTATTGGTGTAGAGCAATGATTGCCCATGTTAGTAATGACCAGGTCAAGGATGTTGCTACCTCTAGTGGGGGTAAGAACGAGCTGGTCCAGAGCATTGGAATTAATGAATTCCAGAAAGCATTGGGCAAGTGTATTGGTACATGAGTTTTCCCATTTAATGGAGGGGTGGTTGAAGTCGTCCAGTATGAGAGTGTTAGGTTGGACTGTAATATTCTCCAGGCTGCTTAGGAATGTAGAGTGTGAGTCTTGGGACATGGTTGGGAACCTATAGCAGGCTACGACCTGAATCGCTGTCTTACCCACTGTTAGCTGCAGCTGAAGTATCTCAGATGCCTTATGTTGGGCTACCAGTCTGGAGGTGTGCACATCCTTTATGAATATGGAAACACCACTGCCTTTGGAGCTTTGGTCCAAGTTCTGGGGCCAAAAGGTGTGGAATGAGTTATAGCCTGGTAGTGCAGGGGTGCTTTCTGCTGCCTTGAACCAGGTCTCTGTTACAGCTGTTACAGCAAATGTCAATATTCTCATACCACTACTCTCACCCAAACAAAACTTCTCTATATCAAATCCAAACTTAAACTCTGCCTCTCACAATACCCCATACCCCCTCTAAGAACAATCATGCCCATACTATAATTCACTTTCTCTTCTCACTTACTAAATGTGGGGACATCCACCCCAACCCCAGCCCAAACCATCCCCAAAAATCTAACACAAACCCAAAACAACACCAATTACACTTTATAACAATAAACATACGTAGCATCTGTAATAAAAGTTCTGAGTTTCACAACTGGCTAACTACCCACACCCCAACTATTGTCACAGTAACTGAAACATGGCTAAAGCCACATATTTCAGATTCTGAAATTCTCCTGTAGGTTACAACATAATTCATTCTGATAGGCTCAGCAGAAAGGGCGGCAGTGTTGCATTAATATAGAAAACTTCCTAAATCTCAATTCTTACTCCAAACCAGTCCCTACCTTTCAAAACTTAGAATTTCTCCTAACAACTCTTCAAATAAACAACAATAAAAACCTAACCTTTGCAGTAGGCTATATCCCCTCAGGCCAGAACATTCCCATTTTAAATGAATTTCTATCATGGATAAACTTAAAAGTATCAAATGAAAATATAATCCTAGGAGGTACAATTATTAATTGGCAAAATAATACCTCCAACTCCCCAGCCAACAGCATAACTTTACACAGCTTTACTCAGCTTATCAAAACTCCTACCCATGGCATATCTACAGGATCAGAATCTATCTTAGATTGGATATTAGTTACTCACCCCCATAGTTACTCAAATTCTGGCACCCTACCCAGCATACTAAGTGACCACCTCCCAGCATACACCCACAGGAGTCACCCTCATATAGTCAATACACACTCCTATAAAACATCCAGAAATCTCACCCACTTTGACCAAAATAAATTCTCAAACATTCTAAAAACCCATAACTGGCTCCCACTAAAAAACTCTCCTCCTAGACAAGGCAGTTAATTATTTTAATAAGCTCTTCTTGGATACTCTTAATAGCTTAGCCTCCATATGTATCAGGTGAACAAAAGTGAATCACACCCATGGCTAGCAAAACTGACCAAACAGTGCATTCTTCATAGAGACAAGGCATGGAAAACTTGGCAAAAAATAGAACACAATAAGATGAAATTAATTTCAAACAACTAAGAAATAGAGCTAAGAAGCCAGTAATACAAGATAAAAAAATATTTCTCCTTTAAGCTAACAATCTTACAAAATAATCCAAAGAAATTCTGGAAGTCAGTCTCCACCCTTCTCTCTCCTGCACCTGATAAGACCCCCAATCGAATTTCCCATGACTTTAAAACCCACTTTATTACCAGCATCCAAAAATTAATCAAAGATAAGACCAAACCAGTACTCCCAGAATACTAATAATCTCATAGAAAATGACAATGTACCACTCATTCCTGACAAAAATTCCAATCCTTCTGCAACTCACTCATTTTCTATTCAACCATTACCCACATCTCTCATATGTAAGCTATTAAAAAAACTCAAACCATGGTCTCTTTCCGCAGACAACCTTCCCGCAGAATATTTACATCTAGCAGCAAATGCAATTGCATATCCAGTTAGTATTCTTATAAACTGCTCTCTCGCAGAAGGATACGTTCCACATCTATGGAAAAAATCTATTATTACTCCACTACATAAAGGCAGAAACTCTCACGACCTCTCAAACTATTGGACCATCTCTATACTTTCCCCACTATCCAAAATCCTTGAGAAGTGTGTACAAACATAATTACTCAAGTACCTCATTGATAATAATCTTCTGTCTCCCACTCAACATGGCTTCTGCCCAGAGCACAGCACTATTACAGCACTGCTTTCATTCACTGATCCTGTCAACAAAGCCTTAGATACAAGTCACCCCACTTCAGTAATCCTATTGGATCTATCTAAGCCTTTTGACACAGTATCACATACTAAACTTCTGATCCAATTAAAACTTGGCTGTGCCCCCAAATCCTTCAACTGGTTTACATCATACCTAAACAATAGACAAAAATCTGTAAAGTGGCATAACGTCCAAGCTGATTATCTGTTAAACAACATAGGAGACCCACAGGGTTCCATTCTGGGACCATTACTCTTCAAATTCTTTATTAATGACCTCCACAAAGTCTCTCAGCTAGGTAAAATTATCCAATATGCTGGCAATTTGACAATAATCTCTACTTCAAACAATTTATCTGACCTACTCCCAGTTACTCAAAATGCTTTTACAAGATTGAATCATGGATAAACAATTCACAACTGCTATTAAACACCAAAAAGACAAACTTCTATTATTCTCTTCAAAACCACCAGATATAGATTTCAAAATCTTATCGAAAGACAGAACTGAAATAGAAATAATAAAATCTGCCAAACTACTAGTCATTACAATTGACAACAAACTCACCTTTGAAACACACATTCTCAACGCAGTAAAGAAAACACTTTAAACTTTGCAAACTTTATCATCATAAACTTTACATGGACAAAAACACCAAAACAAAACTGGCAAGTACCTTACTCATCCCTGCTCTATTTTATGGTAGTGCCATCTTTACTAACCTTCACTCACTCCTCAGCAATAAACTTCAGTCTTGTTACTATAAAATAGCTAAATTTGCCTCAGGAAAGCCTAACTGCTCACACCACTGCCAAGCAATCTCTGAACTAAACTGGTTGGATTTCCGAAACTATCTTTGCTATACCCAACTAATGCTAGCTCATAAACTAATTTATAAACCAAATACTTGCCCACTCCCATCAATACTGCAAACTTATATTCCTTCACGTAACCTAAGATCCTCCAACAAATTGCTACTAAGTGTAACCAAGCCCAACAAAAGAGCTGGACAATGCTTGTTCTCCCATAGCACTGCTATAAAATGGAACTCCTTACCCTCCCATATTACCCAAATAGACTGTATAAAGACATATAAAGTAGCATTAAAAACTTACTTCCTACATAACCTGAAATTCCAATGCAAATCAAACAAACCACCACAAAACCTTCCCTACTTATTTCTAACCCATTTCCATAGCTCAAAATAACTTTTACCCTGACAGCAACACAGTTCTATTACCACTATAACTGTTCAGCAAGAACTGTCATGTTTTATTCATGCAATGCCAAAAAGAAGCAACTCAAGCTTTGTACTATACTACCAACTGTTATCTAAGTTTATATAACTTCTGATACATACTTATAGGTATTATATTGTCTATGTATTCTACTTTTATAATTTTTAAAAAATTTTTGCATATTTCCACTTTTAAAAAATTTTTGTCGAGTTCCTATATTTTTATCTGACTGTATTAATTGTGGAGCTATTCTCCCCAGGCCTCCACTGAAAATGGATTCCTGACCCAGTGGACTTTCCCAGTCAACAATTTTTGATAAATAAATAAATAAATGCAAATCAAGGTTTTAAATGTAAGTAAGTAGCACACATTTCATGGTTTCTGTTCAGAAACATCCAGCCTCCCCTTCATTTCTTGACAACTCTATATTATTGTCATTTAATATCCTCACAGATTTTAAAGACAATGATACAGAATGCATTACAGACTGCATGTCTCAGATTACTGGTCAGATAAAATAAGAATGAGCAACAAACACAGAGAGATAAGACTGAGATACATTTATGCAAGCAATAGCCAGAAATGGTTGTGTGATCACTCAGTGCACTACTTCTGAAAGTAATACATTTACAAACAACTGTCATATGTTTTATTAGTAAAGATGATGATGTTGCAGTTGGTTGTATACACAATGATTTTAGTTCTCTGCTGCAAATCAGTATATGAGTAACACAGATATTTTATGCTTTGGTAACTTTATTATACAATAGCTTAACAATAATTTTCAAAACCTGTCAGACCTTTATTTTTTTAATAATGCAACCGCATGATGAAACGAATGGTTTGCTGTGTAATAGTGCAACAGATTAATTTTATATTGTATAAAGAATAATTCTGTCTGTAACTCAGTGTTTATTAATAAAATGTCATGCAGAAGCATTCAACAGCTGTGATATTATTTTACAGTAGTCTGTAATATGTATTATTTCCAATCTGAGATATATTTTAGATATTTAAATACTTTAGAGTAGGTCTTTATAATAACTTGGAAAATATCATTCACAAGCAGATTTATTGAAAATTGGCCATGGAGTGGTACTTATTTTTATGCAATTCTGCATATGCAAATTGTTTTACTGAATACACTTTATAATTCAAACCAGTGAAAATAACATTTTAAGGCTAACCGATGATTTACCCCCCCCCATGAAGTTTACTGTACTACTATTCAAAGTGTAAAATGACAACTTATTTCAGCAAGAGTAAGCTTCTTATTAAACACTTTTAATCTACAAAATGTTGTCCTCCCTTGTAAACAAAATAAAAAGTAAATCACTCTTTTATATGACATTCTCAAAAACAATGAGACCATTAAATAAATCAAAACTCATTTCGCTTTATTTACTTGTGAAAATTGTTATATGAACTGACACCAGTCTCTTGAAACAACTGTCTAATGAAATGAACACTTTAGTTAATAAAGCAAATGCACCTTTTTCAGAGATGATGGTTAGTATAGCTTACAGACTGCATTGTCAGTCTACAAGAATGTCACTTGGTTATGGCTTGATTTTAGTCTGTACAACTTATAGGTAATGTATTTCTTTTTATGTATTGAATTGTGTATATTTTATGTAACAGTTTATAGTCTCTGACGAGTGTGGCATTCAGAAAAGTGTTTTAGAACAGCAAAAAATGTAGAACAAATATGTATAACAATGAAAGGCAATACTTTACTCATTACTGAACTCTAGTGGCATCTCTATGCTTTAACTAGTCATACCTCTCAACCGCTTTGCTTAATAATTTTGGACAAAAATTATGGGGATGCAAAGGCCAAAAATGAGGAATGCTTTATTAATAGTCTAATTAATTTAAAAAGACAACAAAATAACAGAATTTAAAGAAGTCAACAGAACAAGAGGTTTACATCAACATACACTGTCTGAGCAATCAGAAGCATGAAACTTCAATGTCCAACATCAATGGCTGACTGCAGTCCTCAGTGACTCACCATAAAACAATAAATAAATAAATAAATAAATCCAAGTGGGAAGGAGGGCGGTCAGAAAAGCAGGGACAGTTGAGAGGCATGTTAACAGTAATTGCAAACCATATTACATACAAACTGAGTGCAATGCAACTGCATTTTATTACGTCTTCTCCATCACTGCAATCAGGGATAAAGTTCACTGTCAATGGATATTGCCAATAAGTAAATAACTGAGCGTATGAATGCCTATTGATGGATGAACAGAAAATTGGTTAGATTTAGTGAACATTTTGAAATTCATGTGCATGACTTAAAATATATAAATATTTAGCTTTTGGTTAGCTTTTTCTGACTTTGAGTGGTTTTGCTTAGTATAAGCATCTGCTTATAGGTTCTTAAGTTCATAGGAGATTACTAGGCTAATGGCTTAAAAGTTCTTACAAGCCTAACCAATATTACCAGAATTTATCAGATTTATGTTCCCTAGGGGCTAGAGAATGGCTCAGGTTGCTGCCTATGGCTTTGAATATTTTACAGACTACTGCTATCCATAAGGGGCATGGCTGCTATCCCTTGAAGTAACTTTATGATTCCCCAGGCATTGATAAAAAATGTATTTAAAGAAGGCCGGGAAATGGCTTCACATGAATAGGAAGCCTGTTTCAAAGAAGGAGTAATCTCTGAGACACATATCTGTCTCCCAGCATGTTTTCTTTAAGTTGCAGACCAGGTTTAGCTCCCTAGATCAGGTGATCCTTTTACTGTTAATCTTGTGAATGTGCAGCAGCTCCATCAGGGCTGGATTTGTGAGTACCTTGTAAGTTAGGCATAGGTCACCTCTTAATAGTCAGTAGGACACAGATTAAAGGGATAGGGCTTTTAGTCTTTCCGCATATGACATGTTCTTAACACCTTGTATTTTCTTTGCGAGGAATCTCTATGGTCACGCCAGCTGTTGTAAGTCCATAGTCAAGTACACGCCAAATGGTGTGATTAGTGGTCTAATGAGGACCAAATACAGTGGGAGTATAACTTTCTTGGATCTGGATGCCACACCTTTACATATAAGATGTGCCACATAGAAGAACTTCCTTACTGCTGTGGAGACATGGCAGTCAAAGTTCAGACTACTATCTATCTGTGTACCTAGATTTCTCATCTTTGAGTCCGCTCTTAGGGATGTGCTATTAATGTTGTAATTTTCAGGCATATTTGACTTTACAAAGGGTTTGATTATGCATTTTTGGATTTAGTTTTAGGCCATGGCTCTGGCATCAATTATTTGTCTGATTCAGACCCTTTTGAAGGATATCTACATAATTTGGGGGATTCAGTGATTGCCCCCAATTTGCAGTCGTCAGCAAACACTGTTTGCCAGAGGCCTTTCACATTAGCCTTGACTTCAGAGAAGTATATTTTGAACAGGAGTAGTCCCAGCACTGAGCCCCATGGCACACCACAAGTAATTGGCCTCTTGTTTGATCTGGATTCACCCACTTTAACATGTGTGTCCTGTCCATTAACCATTTGGCTATCCATCTGGTGATCTAGGGATTTATGCCCAATTTTTGTGACAAATTTACCATCATTCATGGTCCTCGTGATTTTCAAAAAGAAGACCACCAGATTTAGTAGGCATGGCCTGCTGTTGACAAAGCTGAATTGTGGTGGGTCCAGTGTTTAGAGGTTTCCTATTTCATCATTTATCAGGTCCATGGTTATTCTTTCCATAGCTTTGCATATAAGACTAGTTAAACTTATGGTTCTGTAACTTTCTGGGTCGGTTGATGGACCCCTTTATGCAGAGGGATGACTGTTGCTGTCTACTCTAATGGGACAAAGCCAGTCTGGAGGCTATGGTTAAACAGAGATCCCAGTGGGCCTGACGGGTCCTGTTTCCAGCTATTTAAGAGGCATCCTGCTAATTTAGATAAGTGTTCACTTTATACTGATAAGCTATCCTGTAGTTAATCAAATGCATATTTTAATATACTATGGTTAGTAAATTTCAAGTGTTAATATTTTTCCTTTGACTGCTTTGTCTTGCCTACTATAATGATGGCCAGGTGTATGCCTTCATGAAGTAGGACTGCCAGCATAGTTTGCCTTATCATAAGTTTGCCACAGACGCTAATGAATACATACTGAAAAAATGTATGCTACTTTTATACAAATGAAAGCAAGGGACTTGTCTCACGGCCAAGACATGCTGAGATATGCAGCATTACTAAAGGGAAAAGTAGACATTTTAAATGACAGCAGGGTAGCTTTGACTGATGCAGCAGCATTATTATGTTATCATAACATTATGTGATTATTACAAAAATGTTACTTAATTTTAATTGGATATTCATATTTTTTTTAAGAAATGGCAACCATTTTTTTATATCGTGTTCTTAACATTTTGAATAGTTTATCTTAGAGAAGTTTTATCTTAAATAACAAATGTGTGATGCAGCCTAGAAGTGCATGTTTAGTAAAACAATATATGATGCTCTTTTGGCCTTGCAGGAACACTAAATTTGCATCTAAGACAAGTTACAGAGTACATATGTAAGCATTACAGTTATTAAAGAAATCAGGAAACTCTCATTTCAGCAGTACTGTACAAAACACAAATAAGTATTACTTATGGGTGATTTTAAACAAATAGCCTTGTGTGAAAGGTGCATTAGGTGATACTAAAATAGCTATATTAAAATGTCAAGTGTCACTGCACATTATTTTATCTAGATTTAATAGCTGTGGTCTTGGAACTTGATATATTATGAATGATTGCCTTCTGACCCTTCTGCTATCTGAAGAAGACACACACACACACACACTTATATATATATATATATATATATATATATATATATATATATATATATATATGATGTAGCCACCAAATGGCAATAAATGACTCTGAAGCATAAATCTCAACTGTCCACATTTTCGCAGAATGTCCAGATTTTTCCCTCATATTTTTGGTCTGTTCCTCATAAAATTTATGGTTTTCTGGCAATTCACTGGGATGATCTGCAGGTTAAAGTCACTAACTAAGTAAAAACATATGAATTTCAGACTTCATATCCTTCAGAAAAATGCATGCAAACACAAATCCTGTTATTCTAACAACTTTCAAAGTTTATAAGAGCAACAATTAAGCTCTGTTTCTATTTTTGGGCCCTTGTCCCCCATTGTGTAGGCTTTGTCCATATTTCTTGTGCTAAGAGGTTGAGAGATGTGCTTTGAGGGCAGTGAACAGGACAGACCATTATTCATAGGGGCCTTAACCAGCAAAGGCCACACAGAACTGCATGAAAATTAAAAAAAAGAAAGTGAAATATGCAGAGTTGTACAGTACTGACTGTAGGAGAAGTCCAGCAAATGCAAATGATGCAGATCATGAGTGAGTGAAACTTACATGTGGTCAGGGACAAGAAGATGGCTAGCATGGTGGTGAGGTAGACTTCAGTTAATGCAGGTCTCAGCTCAGGAAATCATGCACAGATACAGACTAGGCAGAGTGCTGGGGCAGACTCCTATGGGATGTGTGCACCCCACATTTCAGCATGCAGTCTGATGCATAACCCTAGCCCATTAAAAAAATAAGACTTGCCTATGTCTTGGTGTACCTTTCTCTGTGACATTCCAGCAACACATGGGGGATACAGAAGGACTGTCCCAAACAGCTGCAAGACACAAGCTAGACAGGTTTCTATCAGTCATGTGCCATAAGGCACATACACTTATCAGGTTCCCCATAACCTCTATAAAAACCCTGCAATGACAGACTGCCAAGGAGAACGTCTATACCATTTTCAATTTTACTCATGTCCTTAGTGCAATAAATTGCACCACATTCCAGTGAAAACTCCTCCTGAAGGCACTTAACAATGCTTCAAATGAAATACGTAAACCTCCCTCAACTAGGTAGCATGCTTAGCAAATGGTTTCCTCATATACCTTTATAGCAGTACTTCCTTGTAGTATAAGCATTTCCTCCAGATGGCGGGAGAGTGTCCTACAGACACTGCCTAGGAATGGAGACATTTCAGAAGGACTTCAAGTAGGTAGGTATAGCTACATGGGAATTAATATGGCTGTTCATGTAATACTGTGACTGTGGTTATCCACTGGAGCAATGGCTCATAACATCATTTAATTTCTTGCAACAGAGCACACATCAATACACATAAAATCCCAGAGACAGTAGCTGGCATGATGCAATCCTGATTCAAATGTCTGGATACATCCAGGGGTGCATGGTAGTATATATCTTTGAAAGCTGTGCAGATGGTTACAGTGTGTGCCATGTTGCACAATATCTTATCAGCCAAATGCAGTGGTGTCTCAGATTAAGATGTGGGTGGACTACCTCCACAATCCTGGGTAACTAAACATGAATGAGCACAGGCACTGCAAGGTAATCAGGAGGACACTGATCAGGTACCACCAAGGCATAAAGCTGTGGCCATATTCGCACACTGGTGGGTCTAGTATGTGGCAATCCATTGCCATGGCCTGTGGTCTCAACATCACCTGACAAGTGGTTGAATAACATCTGGACTTGAAGCTGTACCCACACTTGACAGTGTGGCCAATGTGGGTCTGTGCACATCCTCCCCAAACACTGTGTCATATGTGTTTACAGGTTGTGCTATGTGTGTCAACAACATCATATGTGAAAATGTGTGAAAAAGCAAGGAATTGCAAATATGGTACAAACTTAATGTACAATAAGCAATATTGAAGCATGGGAATATGCAATACAGAATGATGTCATACTGATAGGCATGCATACTTATGTCTATCTACTTTCCCTCATACATTGATGTGTATTCTGTTCTATTAATGATCCAGCCCTCCTGGATTTCTTACATCTCTGTGAGACAATACGTCCACAAACACCAAATCCAAGGATTTGAATCTATGCCAGCATATAAATAAAAGGCACAGTAATGGCGCAGATTTATTACCCATTGTTTATCCCATCTCTGGAATAATTTGCTCTTATATGATAAAGAAAGCGACACCTTCATATCACGCAATACTTACATTAAGGATCAGATGAGCATATGCAAATTTATCTCTGACCTGTGGATATTAAAACCTTGCAAATGGTCTTATGACTTTCTTCCCTTAAAATTCCTATGATATGATGATAGTAAGCAGGTGAGAAGTGGGCAATACTTTGAATCATCACATCTCCCTAATTCATATGTGATAACACACAGACCAGTATGAAAGTACAAAATAGTCTTATTGTGAATAGCCAAATGTTTTGTTTAATTCACATTTTGATGAACTGTCAGTGCTATTGCTTTTGTGACAGCATAACTGTAGTGGTTAGGGAAATGTTCTTTCTTGCACTGGTTGTGTGATCTCAGACTTGGTAAATATAAGTTGTTGGGGTTGGAGTGCTGCCCCCACATGGAGGAACATGGGAAGGGTGGGCCTCCTATACAAAGTAATTGTATTGTAATTTCAACTATTTACAGGACTGCACATGAATAGTTTGGTGTTTTTATGCTATTTTTAGTTCTTTGTACAGGTGAGTAAATGGTTTGATGGTTTGTGATGTGACAATTTTGACATTCAGCTGATAATAATAGACACACACACACACACACACACACACACACACACACACACATATATATATATATATATATATATATATATATATATATATATATATATATATCAGATCAACAAACAATGGTGCATGATGCATGATCTAACTTGGTGCATTGTAAAAAACATGAAGTCCGTCCGTCCATCCATCCATCCACAGCCCCTTTTATTTCCCATTTTTTGCATATGGGGTCAGGGTGTCATTTCAACAGTGACAATGATCTACAGACAAGGTTTACACTGCTGGGTAGCTAGCCTTGCCATGGGAGTTCTTCCACTCCATACACTCACATGCACACCCACACCTATGGCCAGTTTAGAGTGTCAAATCCATCTAGTGCATGCCTTTTAAATGTAGGAAGAAGCTGGAGCACCCAGAATAAACCCATGCTGACACAAAAAAGACATGCAGACTCCACACGAAAAGCATCCCAAACAAGAATCAAACCAGGAACCTCTTGCTGTGAAGCATGGCAAGAAAAATGCCAGCACCTCCAGAGTACAATAAAAAGATAAAGATTAATGTCAGGCAAACAGCCAGGTCTCAACACAAACAGAGATTGGTGACTGGTTTTGCAAAGATGTCCTAAGTGTGATCTGTCCAATCCAAAACACAAACAAATTAAATATAACCTGCAAAGGCTATCCCGACCCATCAAAACACAAGAATCATGAATTTATAGTTAATCGAAATCGATCAAGACAAATACTATAGTTCCTGTATTACTGCATGCATTATTCAAAGCAGTTGTTATTTTACAAACCAGAAATATAATATAAATGTAACAGCCAGTTTAATTTCATCCCAAGACTATGAAGTAACTTATTTCAGTTAATCGAGTTTTCTGTATAAAAGAAATGTAAATATAAGCAGAACAAATAGCTGAATTTCATCTGTCGTTAAACTAAAATATTTCATTCTTAGCAGATTTATATATTGATTTTAAACTACCTTGCTTTCCAATTGGTAAAAAAAAAAATAGGAATTTTGGCTATAATTTAACTCTACAAGAAAAAGTTGATTTAAATAATTTAAGACATAACAATAATGTTATCTTAACAAGTGCCGATAAAGGTAGGGAGGTACTGGGGGTCTATATTACATTGTTGAAAGCCGACAATATAGAATCTGATATTGTCGACAGGACAGTAGCGACCACTGAGAATGTCAAACATGTAAACGGAAATCTCCGTAAGGGGAGATTTCCATTTACTTCAATTTAGTGCGGTCTCGGAGTTGGTATATTTAAGTAGCGGGGTGTGTGGGGGGTGCCCCCCTGCCTACACCCTTTAGTTTTTCTTTTTTTTTAAATTTATTTTTATGAACATTCAATGTTTTAATAGTTCGATCAATAAAGTTCGACCTTTAGTGATTCGAACTATTAAACATTCGATGTTCTAATATAGACCCAAGTAGTGGTATGTGTTTTGATGAATGCAATTAGAAAACTATTAAACATACATTTGATAGAATATATTATCTTGAGCTAATGATTGATTCCAGTACTGATTTTTAGATTTTTAGCAATAACTTTTTCGATGGATATGCAATGTAATTGATGTAGCTCTAAAAACAGTTATTAGCTGATATAACTAAATCTTTTAGCTTCTACCAGTTCCCTAAGTCTGGCTGTAATCCACCTGGCAGAGCCAATGTTTTGGGAAATGGTTCTTCTACCGAGTCATTATCTGAATTTCTGTCAGTCAAATTAAACCCCTACTAAGTCAAGTTTCCCCTAGGATTCAGGAAACAACTGAAATATTTTAAACTAAGTAATAAGAGCTATATGGCTAACTCTTCATAGTAATGCACTGTAGATGTTCAGCCATTTTCCATCAATGTCATTTATAAGCTGGGCATTGAAACTATTAGATTTTATTTAGAGTGTTCAGGTTTATTTACATCTCAATATAATGAATTGTTATTTGGATATGGTACACTTGCTTTTGGAACACAACATTCTATTACTATATGAAGTATTATTTACAGTTGAAAGGGACAGCAGTCTTTTGCTCCCTATATACTGATCATTTTATGGGATATCCAAAGTTATGCCTGATTTACAATGATGGTAAAAATGCAAGGATATCATGGTCATGTGGAGGATATTTCTTGATGACTGTTGGTAAATATGGGATGCAATTTTGACATTATTAAGGGAGTTTGAGTGGTATTTGAATATAAATAGAAGTGAGTTGACATTCACTTTCAACTTAACAAGGAACTTTAGACCCTGATTAAATAAATCAAAGTCATATATGAGGAAAACAAAGGCACCCAGGTGAAAGATAACCAGAAAACCTTCTTACCTATGTTAGAAATCTCAGAAACAATGTCCATTACTGCACAAAGCTAACAGTAAAGGATACATATAACACACAAATAACACAAGGTAAAACTAAGTCCACACAGTTGAGCTCAATATTATACAAAACAGCAATGGACCGTTTGTCTTGAAAAAGTACTAATCAATCCCAGGGGAGGACCATGGGAATTAAGACTTGAATACAGACAGTTACTGTGGCAAAGTAACTTGATGCCAGTTCGTATTAAGGTATGTATGATGTCATTTCTCTAAGTAGTGTCTTAAAATTAAAAGCAGCAACGTTATAGATATATGGGAACCAACAACCAAGTTCAAATTTTAATCTCTTTTTATTTGATTCTGTAACTTAACTTCATGTGTAAAGTATTTCGGACAAGGAAAGCAAACAGATTCAATAATGATTGATTTTTATATGTTTTTTAAATGTCCTCACAATGTTTTTAAGGGTTGATGTATTTTAAACATTCAGTAAGGTTTAATTAGTGTTAATTGTGTATGGTCATGTGATGATAATGTATAAAACCAGCTGACTGAAGCAATTTTGTGCTTATGAAGTCCAGATAACAATAAGGATGAAATAACAGCGCTTAACTTAAAATAAACGTATGCCTTTGATAAACAGGCCATTAATGTTTTGTACAATATTGAGCTCAACTGTGTGGACTTAGTTTTACCTTGCATTTTTTTTTGGATTATTTGTTTTATTTTTATAATTCCCCATTCAGTATGTACCTCTCCAAACACTTGTCACAAGTGGAGTGACCACAACACTTTCTCACTAAAAAAAAAAAACAAGGGCCTGAATCACAAAAACTATGCAGACTGTCTCAAAGTTGATATCCTATAGTCTGCTAAGAAGTGACCTCTAACTTTCTTACAGATCCTGTACAGACCCTATCCTGTCAGACATATTACACATTTGCAAGTACAGTGGTAGCATGACACCCACTCAAGGGATCTCAATCTCTTTTGCAACATAAATAGACCATGTTGGAGAGACAGATATGTATCACAGAGAATGCCACTTCTATGGAATTGTGCTCTATTCCACAGAAAGCAATGGATAGATGGGGAAACCACAAATTCAGCCCTGGTTAAGGAAGCATGTCCCACATGGATAGTTGCAACAAGTAGATATCCAAAACATATCTTTGTTCTACCTATCTCTGGGTTACTACTACACAAAACACAAGGGCCAAAAAGCAGCCATGGGAATATAAGGCTAGGCTTCTTAAGATCATCTCTGGTCAATAGCCTAGTAAGTAACTATGGCTCTATTAGCCTATGATCTCCTCTGACACTGGGGATTGACGTAGACTGCCACCCCCCCCCCACCAACAATATAAACTGGCACTGAGATTATTGTACATTAAGTAGGGGAAAGTCTGAGGTACTACAAACTAATATTTAGTACATGTATGTGTTAAATTTGTTATTAAACATTTGCTACACTGAAGCTTGCATCTGTAGTACCTCAAATTACAACAGATACCCTATGCGTAGAGGGGGGGGTATAATGTGATTTTATGCACTTTGTAAGAAGGCATGCTGAACTGTTGGTGTTTTCTAGCTGATACTACTTGCATTATTTAAGCATAAATCAAGGGAGTGCTTGTCACCAACAGGAAGATGAATAGGAAAATGTGCTTCATCTGAGAGACTTATTTAATAAATGTAACATAAAATATTGATAACCCTGCATATGCCTATGGAATAAGTTGTACTTTCTAAGAAATTACCCGAGGGAACTTATATAGTCCTAGTATTCGAACAACTGGTATTGAGTTTCATGAACCTCAACCACCAAGAATAGTTAACATTGTTGCATCAAGATGAAACTTGTAATTCGGTATTGCATTTTTTTACCAGACAGGAAAAGGCAATAGAAGGGCCACACGGGTAAATTAAGTGACATTTCAAAAACAAAAGAGCATGGCTTATAGTGTGTAGTGTTTTTGTTTGCTTGTTTCTTTGTTTTTGGTTCCTGTTTTTAGCTTCCAGTCTGAAATATTGTGATTCTTTAATTTTGTTAAAGTGGCATTGCAGTGAAACAACCATAAACTGCAGCAAAATAGAAGACATGGTGGAAAAAGGCAGAAAAAAGATTATCTATAAATGAAAAGTAACTGTAAAAGCAAATAATGGACATAATATAGTGTTCTGAAAGGTTATAAATATCAGTGATAATTAGGCAATGCAAATCTGCCCAATAGTACAATGGTGATAAACTGCAATTCAGAGGTAACATATGGCCAGACAGAGCAGCCTCTCATTAATGGCTTTTTACCTTGTCTCTGAATTGAACAATCTACTGTAAAACCTGATTGATTGCGGGTACCCCTTACAAGCCAATCCCTTGCAGTTTTACAGCTGCCATCCAACATGTGAACACACACACACACACACACACACACACACACACACACACACACACACACACACACACACACACACACACACACACATACTTTCACAGACAGCAACACATACACACACTTACTCTCTATCACACAGCAACACACACATACCTCTCAGCTGTCCATATTTTTGCACAATGTACAGATTTTTGCCTCATAATTTTGGACTGTTCCACAAAGTTATGGTTTTCTGGCAAATTTCTGGGAAGATCTGAAGATTGCAGTCACTAAATAATGACATACATTTGAGTTTCAGACTTCATATTCTTCAGAAAATGCATGTTAACACACATATTATTACTCTATCAACTCTCGAAGTTTATTAGAGCAATATTTAAAATCTGTCCCTATTGTTGTCCCCCATTATTTCAGGCTTTGTCCAGTTTTCTTGCACTTAAGAGGTTGAAAGGTATGCAGACACACACACCCCTAATCTCTCACACAGCAACACACAAACACACCTTCTTTTTCATACAGTAACACACACACACACACACACACACACACACACACACACACACACACACACACACACACACACACACACTTACTGTCTTTCACAGACAGCAACACATACACACACTTACTCTCTCTCACACAGCAACACACACATACCTCTCAACTGTCCATATTTTTGCAGAATGTACGGATTTGTGCCTCATATTTTTGGACTGTTACACAAAGTTATGGTTTTCTGGCAAATTTCTGGGAAGATCTGAGGATTACAGTCACTAAATAATGACATACATTCGAGTTTCAGACTTCATATCCTTCAGAAAATGCATGTTAACACATATGTTATTACTCTATCAACTCTCGAAGTTTATTAGAGCAATATTTAAAATCTGTCCTTATTCTTGTCCCCCATTATTTCAGGCTTTGTCCAGTTTTCTTCCACTTAAGAGGTTGAAAGGTATGCAGATGCACACACCCCTAATCTCTCACACAGCAACACACACACACACACACACACACACACACACACACACACACACACACACACACACACACACACACACACACACAAAAGAGTGCACGCACATGCACACACACTTTATCTTGAATAAAATACAACAGGTAGTTTAAATTACATACACACGTACATACGCATACACAAACTTTCACTCTCACACAGAAACAAACGGACTCACTAGTTTAATTATATATACATACACACACCCACTCTCTCACACAGCAACACAAGTACACCTTCTCTTTCATACAGCAACACAAACACACCTTCTCTCTCATACAGCAACACACACACATACACTATCTTGCATATCAACTGAGCAGCTAGTTTAAATTATATACATGCGCACACATGCAAATACTTTCTCTCTCATACAGAAATTGCAGTTGGTTTACCAGGATGGTCCACTGGGCCAAGAAGAACCCATTTTCAATGAAGTCCTGGGGAGAAAAGCTCCATAAAGACAGTACTCATGATCAGAGTTGTAGTTTACATAGCAAAACAGAAGTACAGATAAGAACATAGCATTTAAAGATACAATTTATAAAAATCAACAAATAAGTTATAAAACGTAAATATTTACAAATATATTTGTTCCTACTGTAGAAATATAACAGCAGGGCACAAAGTACCTGGGATGCCTGAGGGTGTTAGTAGGGATGAGAGATAGGGGAGAAATGAACAGAGGGAGAAGAGTTGGGAGAAGAAGAGAGAAGAAAGAGGGGTGAGGTGGTTGGCTGAGTATGAGGGGGAAGGGGAGAAAGGGAAGGAGGAAGAGAAGAGCAGAGAGGGAAAGAGTTGGGAGAAAAAGTTATGCAGGGTGGGAGCAGGAGCAGGGTGTAAACACACACACTTTTACTCACTTTACGTACATACAGTAGACTCCCTCTTATCCATTCTCACTTTAGCCAGACTCCAGTTTAACCGGCCGTAGCAACAGACAGGGAAGAACAACACTGCTGCATCTTCTGTGCACTTTGGAATGTCTCAGCTTATCATTTTACTGTTAACATGTTAAAATATTGTAACAAAAATGAACTTGCAAGTTCGTTTTTATTTCAATATTTTAACATTTTAAGAGTGAAACAATAAGCCGAGATGTTCTGAAGTGCCAGGTTGATAACAGGAACTTATTGTGAAGCTTTTTCTTATTAACCGGCCATTCATATATCCAGCCTAAGGTCCAGTCCCAGCGAGACCGGATAACAGGGAGTCAACTGTACATCCATACACATAAACACTCACCTTCTTGGAATGGCTAGTTTAAATTCTGTGCATTTTTACATCCACATAGGCGTGCAATGCATGCATGGTTCTCCTAAAAGAGGAAGATCATTACTGCCACCGAGGTGCCTTTATGCCATACCAGTGCATACCATCAAAAGTCCTGATAATAATCAATCAATAATTAAATAGTTGCACACTTCAAGTCAGCGAGTTTCTTCAAAGTATACTACAACAATAACATTTTTTAGATTCATACTGATGTTACATACTCCTTCTCCATCAACTGAGTACAGTTCTGCTTGGACATCTCTTATTAAACTGAACTATAAATCCTCTTCCTCTAAATAGTTCTACTTGTCAAGTATATTTCCATGCTGTTTACCTGGAATTTATTTAAATTTGGTTACCGGGAAAGTCCGACTGGGTGAAAAAAACATTTTCAGCAGAGGCCCGGGGAGAAAAGCTCCACATGTATCTTAAAAGTACATAAACACATACTATTACAGAAATTATACAGTAATCAATAACATTTTTCAGACACTATACATACTGAAAAAAATAATTAACAGAGACAAAGTATTAATTAACATAGATCCAGCAAGTACAGTTTTTTAAAGTAACAATTCAGTTAAATATAACAATATTAAGAAAGTTTAAATATAGCTATTAGTCAGAAAGAGCTAGGATATGAAGAACAAACAATTCTACAGCCACTTAGCCTGGACTGGTACAGGTACAAAGCCAAGAATCATTAAGGAAACTTTTTAGAGAATTTTGAAACTGATGGACATTGGTAGTAGTTCTAATAGGAAGAGGAAGTGAATTCCAGACTTTTGCTATATAGCGGGAATATAGGGAATCACCAGCAGTGTTGATTGACTTTTTCACTTGTAGGAGTGATTTATTTTCAGATCTAAGACTATGGTAAGTAAAATAAGGTTTTAATATGTTTAACAGAGCTGTAATTTTTTTCGGCCTGATATAATAATTTGTATGCCATGATTAGTTGATTGTATGATAATAGCTGTGATAGTTCTAGCCAAGATAGTTTTTTTAAGGATTTGCAGTGGTATGCCTGATGTGGAGAGTCAGTAGCAAATTTTACTATATTGTTGTAGCATATTTCAAGTTTCCTTAAATCTGCCTTTTTTCGATTAACAAGAATTGGGGAGGCATACAGCAAGGTTGACAGGAGATGGGTTCTAGAAATAGGAATTCTAGAAGTATCAGTTAGGAATTTTTTGTTCCTGTATAAGATACCCAGCTTTTTGTGAACTTTCTTGATTGTTTGGGATATAGGTAGATAAAACCGTAGGCTGGTATCAACTATAATATCAAATAAATTTGCTTGAGGTTCAGGGATGATTTTTGTATTATTACCAGAAGTAATACAGAAGGTGGTAGGGATGTATGAGAGTCTAGTAGGTGGGAAGACCGTATGTTTTTTTTTGGGGGGGGTTAAGTAAGAGCTGAGATTTAGATAGCCATAGTTCAATATCAGAGAAGGACTTCTGAGTGATGTCTTGGAGGTGTTGAAGTGTAGGTGCAGCACATATAAGTGTTGTGTCATCTGCATATTGGATAATGGAAGCTAGTGAAGTAGCAGTACTAAGGTCATTTGTAAAGATACTGAAAAGGAAAGGGCCAAGGACTGATCCCTATGAGACCCCACTTAAAACTCATTTGACTGAAACTCATTTTGTTGAAAGATATATGCCCTGTTCCCCACTGTAGTGTGATCCTGGAGTTAGTATATATATAGTAAGGGGGGGATGTAAAAGACATAGCCCCCCACATTGGGGGGTGTGACCCCCCCACCTAATTTAAATGTTGGAAACCATAGACATGGATAATTATAAGTTGAATGAATACCTCTTTCCAGAAGATAATATATAACCAAACTATGTGGGGGGCTACACCTCCCACCCCCTTACTATATATATTAACTCCAGGATTGCACTACAGTGGGGAACAAGGCATATACCGTTCAATGAAATGAGTTTCAGTCAAATGAGTTTTCAGTGAAATGAGCTTTCAACGAAATGAGTTTCAGTGAAGTGCATTTTTAGTGAAATGAAATAGACCCATGTGTGCAAGCATGTATGTGTGTGTGTGTGTGTGTGTGTGTGTGTGTGTGTGTGTGTGTGTGTATGTGCATCATATCTCCCAACCATACCAAATTACTCAGTTTTTACCAAGTTTTGGGGTCCAAATAATGGGGTGCCACGATTCCCAAGTGGCACCCCTTCATGTCCAAGTTTTTCTCAGCTTTTGTTTTATTTTTATTTCACTTTTTCAGCTAACATCATCACATGCATGATGACATGAGCTCTGTCAGGACTACCAGCCTGTCGGAACTGAGCTCAAGGGCTCACGTGCACACTGACTGGCTCATGGATGTGTGTGTACGCATTCTGGCTTGTTCAAATGGAGAGCGGGGAAACATTTTCTATTATCTTTTGGCTGCACTTGCGAGCTGTTATTTTGTACACTTGTGAGGAGCAAGGTGAACAGAAAGGACTCACTAGCAAGGTGAATGGAAAAGACTCACTGCTGCATTATTATTCTGGCTGGCAGAGCCATTGTACACTTGTGATATAGATTTATTCTGGTGCTCCTGGCTGTGAAATGACTGCTGCGAGAGACATATGTGAA
>NC_056744.1:1474031845-1474241845 GCF_019279795.1 Protopterus annectens
ATAACATGCTGAAATTCTGGACAGTTTCCCCTAGGTACTAGCCACCCTGAAGGCAAAAGGAATTACAGTACCCTGGTCTGGACTTCAAATTGGTTGGACTGGTCAAGTAACCAAGTCTTCTGGAGGTAACCAGTACTTACACAATGGATTGAGTGCTTATCTGCCTCTAAAAACACTACATAAATAACTGCTCTACTGTTATTCAACTATGTGTTTTGTCACTGGGGGATACCCAAGATATTAGAATGTGAGGACCACATTTCACTAGTGAGGTAATAGAAAATATGTAAAAAATGTTGGGAGTGTAAAGGAAGCTGCATGTGTCACATCATCTAGAGTCCTCAGGTCTGAAAGAGACAGCAGACTAGACTGTGACATCCCCACTCTGGGCTAGTAGTTAAGGAGCCTGAATCCTCACCACTGGTAATGGAGAGGGACATTCAGTTGGAACAAAAATGGATAAACCCAGTATTTCCAGATGCAGCTCTCTGCATCAAGCACAGTTTCCCTTAAGAGCATACAGGGAACACACTCAGTCCGTGGTCTGGATTTCTCTGTCTGTCTACCTCCAGGTCCCCATTAAGACTCCCTACTGGCACAGCTATAGAAATGAGACCACAACCGAGTGTCCAAACCAAGTTCTCCAGCACCCTCTGTGTGAAACCAGTGCTTCATGTCCCTGCTCCAAACAGCTATCTCTCTCTCTCACACACACACACACACACACACACACACACACACACACACACACACACACACACACACACACACACACTCACTCTCACACACACACACACACACACACACACACACACTCTCTCTCACACACACACACACACACACACACACACACACACACACACACACACACACACACTCTTTGAGATTTGATTTTCACACACACACAAACACCTGGAAAAGGCTGGCACAGATTTACTAGTTATGCCCCTTTCTGCCCAGACTATAAGGTAGTTACACTGCCACCAAACACTCCAACGCCAGCTACTTTAAGGCTGTTGCAAGAGCAACCAGTTTTACTGAGTGAAATTAATATTAATACAAATAGTAGTTTGACCAATAGCAAAGCTTTCAGGAGTGGCCAGAGCTGTCAAAAAATATATACAAGTACTCTTGGAGGTTAAAATGTTCTCTTTAAGACCAACCACAATGAAATGTTCAAATATATTTAATAATGGCCTAAATAACAAGTAAAGTATAAATAAGAAAAGAACAAGAAAATACTAAATATCTATTTACAGTAACCACCAGAATTTTAATCACTGGAAATATTAATATAACACAGATGAATAGATTCACACAGCTATAGAAAAACATTACTTAACCATTCTCACTATATTTTCCTGACTGATCTAAAGAATTGCTATTCCCTGGTCACTTACTAGAACGGCCCTGGGATTCCGGATATTGGCTAAGGCTCTTGCCACCCCCATAGTGCCTTTTTTAGGCAAGGCTCAAATTCTAAACCTACCACCCTAGAAAACAAAAATGGGAAGAAACTGAGGGTAATGCTGCTCAATGCCAGAAGTCTAAATCTCAAAATGCACGCACTCGAGGCCCTTCTCAGTATGGAGAACATCGATGTCTGTGCTGTAACTGAAACCTGGTTCAAGGCTCCTGAGAGCACCCCGGCACTATTAGGTTTTACCTCATATCATGCGTTCCGGCCCCAAAACCCGGACCACACCACAAAAGGAGGGTGTATCCATATTCATAAAGGATACTCACACCTCCAGGTTGGTGGCAACGCATGAAGCTTCGGAAACCATCCAGGTGCAACTAACCATAGGCAAAACTGCTCTACAAATTGTAGCATGCTACAGGCCACCCTCTCAAACTCAGGAACCCCACACAGCCTTCCTGAAGACACTGGAGGGTATAAATGTATCTCCAAACACCATCATATTGGGTGACTTCAACTACCCGAATATAGACTGGGAACATTACTCAAGCCCTAACTTTCTAGCCCAACGGTTCCTGGAGTTCATAAATTCAAATGCCATGGAACAGCTAGTCACTGTTCCCACGAGAGGAGAAAATATACTAGATCTCATTGTCACAAACATGGGGACAAAATGCTCCACACGGAAGTATATCCCTCATTGGTGAGATCTGATCATAAACTAATCTCACTGGAAATCCACATCCGCCCCACCCCAAGCAAAAGACCATAGTGAAGAACTTCTCTAAAGCAAACTTCACACTACTCAAGACTGGTGTGGTATCCTTCAAGGCCCCTGAGCCAGAGGAAACCACAACCCAAGCTGCGGAAGCCCTTACAAATGCCTTCTATGAACACCTCCAGGACTGCATGGATCAGGCAATCCCAAATAAAACCAAGACTCTTTCCACAAAGGGCAAGCATCCAGTCTGGTGGACCCCAGCCATTAACAAACTTTACAATAAGAGGAGAAAGCTATTACATGATAGAACAAAATCCATAAAAAGGAAGTCACCCCTGATCATTATTAGTAAAAAAAAAATACGAGCACTCATAAAATCAACTAAGGCCAATTTTGAGAGAAAAATTGCCATGGATTCAAAGGACAATCATAAGGCCTTTTTCAGCTATGTTAGGAACCTGGGTGGAAACTCCCAGATATGCTCAGAATTAGTCCAAAATGATACAAAAATCACTGAACCCACAGACATTGCCAACATACTGGCAGACAGGTTCAGTGCAAATTTCACCCCCCTCTCCCCCCCCCTAAAGGAGAGATAACTATCCCAGCCGAGTGTAGCCTCCCGGACATCTCAAATGCGCAGGTGAAAGCTGCTCTCTCTAAAGCTAAAAACACAGCATCAATGGGACCGGATGGTGTCCCCGGCTGTGTGCTACACGAGCTAAATGAGGAATTAAACCCGCACATAAGGCAGCTGTTTAATCTCAGCCTTACCACAGGATACGTGCCCAAGGAGTGGCGTGCGGCAACTGTGGTCCCACTCCACAAAGGAGGTGCCTCACGGACCCTGGTAATTACCGCCCCATAAGCTTAACAAGTCTAGTCTGCAAAGCTATGGAGAGGATCATAATGGAGCTCATAAACAAAGATATAGGGGACTTGCAGACATTGGACCCGACCCAGTTTGGCTTTGTCAAGGGAAGATCATGCCTTTTGAACTTGGTTGACTTCTTGAAACAGTCACCAAGGCCATTGATGAGGGAAAGGCAGTCCATACAGCCTACCTTGACCTTGCAAAGGCTTTCGACACAATACCCCACTCGGGTATTGTAGAAAAACTTACCAGTTTAAATGTAAACCCATATGTCACAAGATGGGTTGCAAACTGGCTTAAGGACAGAACCCACAGGGTTAGAGTTGCTGGCGCTGTGTCAGACTCCAAGCCGGTCACAAGTGGTGTCCCACAGGGCTCGGTCCTTGGCCCCTATTGTTTGGCATCTACTTCTCAGAAGTACAGGCCAACATGGGAGGACTTTGGCTGACAAAGTTTGCAGACGACTGCAAACTGGCGCCATAGTGGAAAGTGCATCGGACACGGATATCCTTCA
Source organism: Protopterus annectens (assembly GCF_019279795.1). NCBI lineage: Eukaryota > Metazoa > Chordata > Ceratodontiformes > Protopteridae > Protopterus > Protopterus annectens. The sequence continues at coordinate 1,474,035,375 of NC_056744.1, forward strand.
GAAGGGACTCACGGAAACAGATAGCTGGTGCCAGAGCCATGGCCTGAAGTTAAACGCCAAAAATGTATAGTCATACCCTTCGGGAAAAACAAGGTAACCCCAAGCTACCATATAGGTGGCAATCCACTAAGCACAGAAGAGGTTATCAGGGACCTGGGGACCCAGGTTGACAGTGGCCTTTCTTTTGACACTCACATTGCTAAAGTGGTTAGAAAGACCTTCTACATTGCCCACCTGATCATGAAGGATTCACATCCAGATCTAGTGAGGTCATTGTTCCCCTGTACTCTTCACTTATCAGACCAATGATCGAGTACAATGCCCCATTCGGGATGTATCTCACCCAACATCTGCAGCAATTGGAGAGACCCCAAAAGTTCCTCACCAAAAGGATAAAGGGACTCCAAAATCTGCCATATGCTGCCAGATTGAAGAAACTCCAGCTCTATTCAGTCGCATACCGTCTGCTCAGAGGTGACATGTGCCTGACATACAAGGCCATGTCCAACCCGGAATTAATGGACATGCTCCACCTCAAAAAATCCAAATCCACCAAAACCACTAGAGCAAGTGACTTAAACCTTAGCACGGATATAAATAGGACGTGCTGGAGGGATAGATTTATCACTCAGAGACTCCCTATGCTGTGGAATAAAATCCCGGTCCATGTGAGGCAGAGCACCTCGCTGACTCTGTTCAAGAGAAATCTAGACCTGTGGATGGGAGATCGTAAGTTTACCCCAGGAATCATCTCTGTGTCACTGCTGGACAGAGGCACAACAAACTAATGGGCACAGTATTTTTTCATATAAGGGGTGGCGTAAGCCACAATAATTTGGGCTAGGCTTATAAATGCCTTAGGGCAGATAGCCTAGTATAAACCTATGAACCTATGAACCTATGAACCTATGAGGCAAGATGAAGTAGGTGAGGGGGTCCTTCTCTGTCAGGTTCTAAAAACAGAGTGTGATGAGCCTTCAATCTCATGTAGTATTAAACATCATGTTTGTCCTAGATTACAGAATGACATCAACTACATCTGATCATCTGACTTCTGGTTCCCATGCTACCCCCCCCCCCCCCGGTTAGCAACTGCGAGGATTTAACACATGTATGTCAATAATACACACACTCACACACACAGAGTCTTGTTAAGATCTGCTGCAGCTCTTGGAAGTCATAAAATAATTTCAAACTTCCACCCTTCCAGAGTAGCAGTTAGTTCACCTCAAAGAATATCCATAAAGCTTTCTACAGACTTTTTGTCTCTGGCTGCATTGAGAACTGTAAGATACAATCTTTATGGCCTAAGCCAAGTATTTAATTTCAAACTATTTTCAAAGTTAGGTGGCTTGAGATTAACCTCTTTTCTTCCAGTATTCTTTGTTAAAACATATACATTTAAACATTTACAGTGATACATGTATATTTCTTTTTCTGTCTAGCAGGGCACACTATTGGTACATTTTAACACAAGCAACTTTACAAATACATTTTTCAACACAAGCATCTGTGCAAATTGGTTTGATATACAAATGACATATAATTCCTTATAAAATTCCAGATAGCATATGTTACACATCCACTACCCTACTTCTCCTGGTATAGCTGGCAATACCTCACATCATCACACAGACCATAATCCATATATTAAAAAACACCCTAGCTATATAGGAAAGGATTGGGGTGTTAAGTTACCCTTAGTATTAATCGCCATTCATGACACTCCCAATAAATCTAAAGATGTCAAACCCTTTGATATGATGGCTGGGAGAGAAATGGTGCTACCTTTGCATCTTCTGTGTACCACAGAGGATAAAAGTCTGGCACATGCCAGGATTGCCCATGATCATGTGACCCATCTAAGAGGTCACTTAAAAAAAACCTTTGCCTTTGCCCATAGCAATTTGGGAAAGAGTGTGCAGGCCTTCAAGGCCTATTATGATAAAAAGGTAAGCCCTAGGGAAGACCAGATTGGTAACAAGGTATTCTATCTGTAACAACATCAGGGAAAAGGCAAAAGCAATGCATTTTCTGTCAAGCTGGGCTAGACTTTGTTTAATAAAAAAATAAGATTTCCCAAGTAGTTTATCAGATAGAAATAAAGAGAAAAAGCACTGGTGAAACTTTACTTAAACAGGTTCTCATTAATCAGCTAAGATGTTTTCATGACTACAAAGCAATCATACCTACTCGAGAAAATTAACAGTCAAGCTCAGAAGATGTGAAGGGAGTCTCTGAACAATTGACAAGTATAGTGCAATACAAGACTGTTCAGTGCCCAGAAAATTAAATGGCAACTATCCTTCTCTCTATTTTGAGTATTGAATGTAGATAGCTGCAGCATCTACATTTAGTAGGGAGGAAATGTGGGAATAATCATTTTTAATGAAAAGTAAATAAATATATGTATTACTGATATTGTTATCCATGGTTATCATTAGTGCTATTGTTATATCTGTTATTGTTGTTGATGCCACTAAGTGTTGCATGGAACAAAAATACTGAAAACAGAGGTCATAAAGCCATACCATTTAAAAGATGAGTCCTAGTTCCAACAAATGGCATGCAACTGTCATTTGGTTTCCTAATAAAGATGCCTTTGGAATGTTCAGAAACAAACGTGCCACAAGTTTGAAAAAGAGTGCCCTATTTGCTAAACATCTGCCTAGCATCTAAATATAGTATCTGTCTTCATCACAGTACAAAAGGTGCTATCAACACATAAAACCACTGGGCTGATACATGAAACTATATACCTTTCTGCTTCTCAGACATTAAGGTGCCAAGAGATCAGAAAGGATTTAAGTCTCAGGATATAAAGAAAGTAATCTCTGCAATACAATCCTCTTTCTAAATATGTTGTTAATCAAAGGGGTAATGTACTGAGGTAGAATAAACAGCTAAGGCAAAGGCTGGACTTCATCAACTGCAGAGACAGAACAAAGAACATTCCAAAACCCTCTCTGTCCTGGAAAGATGTATATAATTTAGTGGAAGTGAACAGTCATTCATTCAGACATTAGGGTTCAGATAATTTTGAGTCAGTCATTTTTGTTTAGTTAACCCAAGAGTTTTAGTCAGTCAAGTCAGAGTTTTTAGTCCTCAGACTTTCAAATATTCCTCTTTGTGTTCCAACCATACTTGGAGGACTGTGTTTACTGAAAGCTAACAAGCAGACATTGAAAGGGTCCTGCCAAATGATTGATATAGCTGTCTACACTTTGGAAAAGGAACTAAAAACTGTGATATCACATTTTGCCAGCTCTGGGACTGGCAAATCCAAAAAGGTAGCTCCATTATCAGTTAGGGAAAGTGGAGTGTGCCAGACAGGGACCTTTAACCAGGGCTCGCAACAACTGAATTGACTTTCGCCTACAAGAAGTCAGTATCAAAAGTATAAGGAATCATCATTGGCTTTGGTGATCTCACAAAAGGATAGTGGACAGAGAATGCAGAACTATTTCACAGTGCCCATTGAGGATGGGCACTGAAGAGTTGTTATACTGCATGCCTTACCATACTGTCGGTAACTGCTGTTAGTAATGTGATGTTTTTCCAACTTTCATACACTGTATATCAAGTTAATTGATTGATGCTACCTCAAATATTAAGTTAATAATTTATTCCTTATGTGCTAATAAAGTCTATTTTTATACAAAATTCAACTTGGTACATGTTAGCTGTTTTAAATTTGGCTTGATTATTCATAGATTCATAATTGTGTATGAGGCTAACGACCACTGGAGTCTTTTTAAGAGTAGGCTAGCCAAGCATTCCAAATCTGTGACAAGTTCTGGTACCCTTGGTACGTGTAAGCAGGGCCTGGGAGATGAACCATTTACAGGCTGTCTATTAGTGACATAAGTGCCAAACCAGGGGATGAATTTCCTGTTCCCCATCCAATTGTCCAAGTTGCCCTATAGGTCCAAATCATTGTAAGTTCTTCTTCATCCACCTGAAAGAACCCAACACTTTCCCAAATACAGAATTCAACTAAAAATATCTTCTCAGGCATGCCCAGTGTTCTTGCCTCCACAGCGATCAAATAAGCAGTGAGACACTATCCCGGCTCTTTCATTCTGATTTTCTCCCCACTGCATCTAACCTCCATTTTTACGTCAGTGGACTAATAATGTCTATATACTGTAAGTCACAAACATTTTAGGCAAGTTTGTAATAGTTTCTCAAGCACAGCTCCTGTACAGTTTCCTTACTGCAGATATGCTGTCTTTGTTTCTATTTAACGTTGTATTCACTTCAATTCAGTCACCTGGACTCTGTCTAATTATGACCAGTTTTGACCAATAAAGTACTCCATAAACAAACATAAATAAAATATTTTGGTGGGCCAGACTCCAAAAGACTTTCTCTCAGAATAAGTCAGTTAGTCCAATACTTGTTCTCAGTGTGAGTGACTTACCATAAGAGTAAATATTTTGGAATATGACACCTGGTTTAAGCCTGTCAATAGATAGGCCTTACACCAAAGTCACTTATAACAGAATCATGGCAGACTTACACCAGAATAGATCACTTACACTGTGAGCAAGTCTTTTGACATTGTTTTATTAGTAAGTCATTTTTAACATCAGAAATGTGTGTAAAGTTATTTAAAATGAATGGCAAGTTAAGTTTTCTGATGTCTAATCCAATATCCATTAGCATACTACTCCAAACTGGCATGGTTTCTGGGAAAATAGGTGAACTTTGTTGAAAAGGCATCAAGACGTCTGATACAAAATAATCTTAGTACTGAGGATATAGATGGGAAACTTAGCAGTCAAGACCACTAACATGGGTTCATTGGTTCATAGAAGATTACCAGACTAATAGCCCTAGAGCCCTTATAAGCCTAGCCAAATGTATCCTGAATTGCTCCAATTGGCATTGGTTAGCTGATTGAAGTTTGCAGAGGTAATGGCCTATGGTAGTTAGTACCGACCTCCTCTGTCCAGGAGGTACATAGGTATTACCCCAGGAGTGAATTTGCGGTTCTCCATCCATTAATCTAGGTTGTGTTTGAAGAGGGTTAAGGAGCGGCTCTGTTTCACATGAACTGGAAGCATGTTCCTGAGAAGTGGCAGTCTCTGAGAGATGTATCTATCTCTCCAGCATGACCTGTTCATGTCAGCGGCTAGGTTAAGATCCCTGGAGTGAGTTATCGTCGTGCAGATTGATTTATGAATGTGAAGCATTTCCATCAGGGCCAGGTCAAAGACTGCCCTCTAAGCCAGGCACAGATCACCCCTTAGCAACCCGTAGGAGACATAATACAGTGATGGGGCTTTTAATCTTTCCATGTAAGACTTGTTTTGTTTACCCTGTAATTTCTTGGTGAGAAACCTATGTGGTCTCTCCAATTGTTGCAGGCATCCCCTGAGATACATGCAGAAGGGAGCATTGTACTCAATTGCTGGTCTAATGAAGACTGAATATAATGAAATTAACATCCTTAAACCTTGATGCAATGCTTTTACTTATAAGATGTGCCGCATGGAAGGATTTCCTTGCTACTATGGATACATGGTGGCCAAAGTTCAGATTGCTGTCAGTCTGAGTACCAGATCACATACCACTGGGTCTACACTTAGTGGGTTGCTGTCTGTAATGTAATTAACTGGGAGGTCAGCTTTCCCAAAGGGAATGATAATGCATTTTTTTCATTTAGCTTTAATCTGTGGCTTTGGTACGATTAATTTGTCTGTGTTAACCCTGTCTGTATTATATTAACATCATTGGGGTTCTCAGTGATTGCTCCCAATTTGCAATTGTCAGTGAACTTGTCAGCCACAGGTCATCCAAGTTTGCCTGGATCTCTGAGAAATAAATTCTGAACAGTAAGGTGCCCAGCACATAATCCTGTGGTATGTCACTGGTGACTGGTCTTTTGCTAGAGCTGAAGTCACCCACTTTGACAGTATATATTCTGTCTGTGACCTAGTTGAGTACCCATCTGCTAATGTAGGGGTTAAGTCCCAATTGGGAGAGTTTATAAAACCTGAGTCAGAGATTGTGTCAAATGCCTTTGCTAGGTCAAGGTAGACAGTATGCACTGTCTTTCCCTTGGCCAAGGCCATGGCGACTTTCTTGAAGAAGTCAACTGTGTTTAACAGGCATGATCTACCTTTAATGAATCCAAATTGGGTTGGGTCCAGAGTTTGGATATTACTGATTTCCTTGTTAAGAAGGTCCATAATGATTATTTCTTTCCTTGGTCTTGCAGATGAAGCTAGTCAAGCTTTTGGGCCTATAATTCCCTGGGTCAGTTGATGGTCCCCCTTTGTGAATAGGGATTACTGTCCTCCATAGCCAATTAGCGGGATGTGGGTAAACGGGGATCCAAGTGAGTCTGCTAGGTCATGTTTTAAGTTCTTTAAAAGGCAACCTGGGATGTTGTCTGGTCCTATTGATGCTGTGTTTTTGGCCTTGGTGAACACAGAGATTACCTGCTTTGTTGAGATATTAGGCTGAGAAATGGTGACAGGTATACTTTGGGGGATAACTGGAGGGGACAGGGCAGTGAAGTTTGTTCCAAATCTGTCAGCTAGCAGGTTGTCTGTTACCTCCAGTTCAGTATGGGTAGTGCCATCCACAACCAGTTTAGCACATAGCTGGGTATTCACTTTTAGATTGGTTATCTTCTACCTTGCTTGAGCTCCACTCCTTTAGGTATTCCATCATCTGCTCGTGTTGTAAAACTGCTCCCCTGACTTTCCATTAAATTCTGAGATGGCAGCAGCATCTTGTTATGGTGCAAATTGTGACACTATTTGCTCTGACCTCCTAATCTGAGGAATATCTATTTCCATCATGTGTCCTAAAAGGTTCACAGATGGTAGCATCCCTTTCTATCTCTTTTTATGTTTTTTTTTTTTCTGTTTTGTTAATGATCATAGCTAAGCCTGTCATATTTAGGGAAAATTACAATTATTTTCAAAGCATAATAATGTAATTTACATGAAACCACATTTCACCATTAATAGAATTGGTTTCTTTAACTTCTGCATGCAATTTGTACAGGTACAACCCCAATGGGACTTCCTTAATTGCAAGACAATGATCAAAATATACATTTTCCTAAACTAAAGGTTTGTGTTTAAAAAGTTTAGTGTCATACTCAGAATCTTTAAGGATAGCCTTAAAAACAATTTTCATGACGTTTACAGATTTCAGAACTTTTCCGTAATGTTGCTTCAAGCAAGATGGCATTAAAAGAATTATTAGAGATAATTAAAGCATACAAAAAACTCTAGCATCAGTTTTTTGGGATGCTGTCATCCACTTCAGTTACCTTTAGTGTAGGGTTAATCTATGCCTTTGCCGCAATATGAGCAAGAATCCATTGGCCTTGACTCATAAACTCATTGAAGCTTCTCAGCAAATCATTGGAGTCCCTAGGGGTTTTACATAATATAGGGGTTAGAATGAGAGTAGAAACTGGATTATTAGTATCTCTCAGTAATGGCCAAAAAAAGTAAGCAACCAAGCCTGAGTTAAGTGCGACAAGGCAGCATAGAATAAAAAATGTATCTAAAAACAAAAGAAACAATAGTGCTTATTTCAAAGTTAGACTTTCTTTCCAAAATCATTAAAGAGCTTCATCAGATTAAATGACACCAAAGAATGACACAGGTTATAAACATTAACACAATCATATGAACAAGTCATATGATACAGTAATAAAACAAGGAATAAAAAATTCCAAACATTCAAAAAAAACCCCACTATAAATAAATATATGGAAAATGTAAAGATAACTGTGTTTTTTTTTAATTATCATAGTGGACCATCTTAGAGTATACATTTAATAACAATGTACTCACTTATACCATATGGTCTGTCTGCTGCCAGACAGAGCTGTCAATGTACTTTCTTAATATGTAAATTGTTACCAAAGTCAACTGCTCTGATATCTGTATGCAACTGTATTAACACAAAGAAAACACATTTCATAAAATCAATATAGTTGAACTATGCTTGTGCAAAGAATTGTTTAAATCTTTATTTGTAATAGCAAGTGTGTGTCCACAAATATGGACCTCCATTATAGATAACAAGAGTTCTTCTCTCAGGTTGCATGTTATTTGTAACTTTAATGTCAGCAAAATATCACTCAGTAAAGAAATGTACACTTAATATATAGTAAATGACATGTCTGGTTAAATAAGAAAAATAAAAAGCTGCATAATACCCTTGTTTTTCTGAGATGAAATTGTAAGAAGTCAGTTGGTAACAACTTACCGGTAATACTCTGCCGAACCAAATGTAGTACACAAACTATTTTCTTGTCACTCTGGATACATTGTACCAGAACTGATGTATTCATCTATAGATGCATCTTTGTCTCTATTGTTATTATTTGTTATTTATACAACTTTTCTCACAGGTTCATATGAAGCCATTTACTTACTGGAGGGATGATTTCAGGAAGAGCTCTAACTTACATAAATGCACAGTGAATGGGGCTGAATGTGTAGTGTTTATAAATGCACGGCACTTGACCCATGTTATAGAACATACACATACATTTATGTACTTCCTGTGGTTAGTGTGCTGAGGTAGTGTAATGCATATTGCAGGCAGTCTGTGCCTTTGTGAGTTAAATATAGCAGATGTCACCACATTCAGTATGAAGTAGAAATAGAATGGGCATTTGAATGTGTGGTATAACTCATTCAAGTTTATAGCACCTTTTTGTATACTTCCAGTTCACACCCATAACTCCTTATGGCATCCAGACCTTTTTTGGGGTCTGTCTTCTTTAATTAAGAAACTCACCAGCTAATAATACACAGTATTAGAAAGTGCAAGGAGTTATCAACAAAATGACACAAATTATTAGTTTAGGATGTCCTGCATTAGAAAAATGAATCACTATTTTTCACTTATTGTTAATATTTTCATGTTTATGTTCATAGTTTTATAACTGACAGCCCTACATGGTATTGTGGGTTATGGTGTGACATTCCATGGTGTCAGACAGGAAAACTAATTGCCACTGTTCATTTATATCACATTATACCTGAGATATTGTTAGCTGTTTATTTGTTTTGAAAATAAACAATATTTCCATATGTACTTAATACTTCAGAAACCAAGTGACTTACAAACGTGCTGCATGACATCAGGTGGAATCTTAGATGTTGTTGAAGAAACCTGTTGTTGATATTTGCACTGTAAGTTGCACATGTTGAGGGATATTCAGTGTTATGTATAATGCTAATTATATTATTAAGCATATGTGTTCGTATTTATCTAAATATGTCAATAAACATGCCTTCACAGAGACATTTCTTGTTGTCTCATGAAAGCTTATATCTGGTTAACAAAAATGTTCTAACAATGTAGGTCTAGGTTGTATAGTTTCCAGGACATGGCAATTTGAGAAAGTTTAGCAAACAAATATAATTGTGTTCTTGTAATATATTACAGTAGTTATGGAAAGACTGTGAATGAACTGACTTTTATCACTCTGTAGAATACTTCCAGCTGATAACATTGCTATTTGTACAGCTTTAATAGCTTTTATTTTTCACAAAATATTTGATTGTTTTTGTATATTATTTTTTTTAACTGATTTTTCAGAAAATGCTCTAAAATGCAAGATGTGTATAGGCTACTAGAGGTGTAACATTCCATACCACATAGGTGTTAATGAGATGGAAGTGTGCCTTGCACTAACAGGAGTAGTTGAGTAATTGGCTGGGATAAGGGTGAGCAGAGGGGCAAGTTCAGTCATTTAACTGGTGAGAGAGAAGATGTGAAACCAGTTTATGCATGCTAGGGAGTTAAACACTTCAAACCAGATGAAATGGTTGTGCTCACATAGACTGCATTCACACTTGGCGGATTTTTTTTTTTCCTTTGACAGAGCAGAGCAACTTACTTTGTGTAATAGGCTATGATAGGATAGCAAATCATACTTATTTTTAGTACACCCCAGGACATGTCTGCACCAAACATAAATGCTGGAAAAGGTTGATTGACCTGTGATGTAGGGCCTGCAAACAGGAATGCAGGGGTGAAACAGTGATGCCATCACCGTGGAGAACACTATTTACTGAGATTGAGTTCCTGATTACATTAACATGAGGAAATCCTACACAGATTTACCTGTCTGTGGAGCTGGCATATTGGGGCATGGCACAGGGTAATATGTGTAATTCTTAACATTACTAAAAGCTGTATACTCACAGGATATGTCTGGATGAAGACATTTCAACACCCCATTTTTCGGCAGGCAAATCATTTGCTGCCAGTGCAGTCTGCAAGGCACCATAGGTGTTGTTGCACACTCTTACATTTGGCTCACACACATACATACACACGCCAGTATCCTGCACTGCAGTATCACGATTGTGTGGGCATCTTGTATTTACCTTTTGCCTGCAGATATTAATTCTACTGCTCAAGCAGTTGGTAAGGAGATAGTATTAAGAAACTCTATAACTCACCCCCCCCCCAGTCCTTATTGCAGAGCACTACATCAGTCAAGTTTCTGATCCATACGTTTACAAACTCTGCCTAGAATGTGACCGCATGCTCATAGAATTAAACACAGGGCTTGTTTGTCATGTAGGGTCAACAGAATCAAGGTGCTAGATAATGGGAACGTTATTGACAATGTACCCATGTTCCAGGATGTTGCACTGCGAGACATGGGTGCTGCTGTCACTGTTGAGGAAAGGATATCTATGGGTGAGGTAAGTATGCTAGTCCGTAATGCTGCTTCCACTGAGTAACCAAATACCTTGAAGATCTTCCTCTTAAATCAAATTATAATATATGCATCACACAGCAGTCTGTGGGTGAAGCATAGCCATTGTACAAAGCAGTCCCCTTGGACATAGGATTATATTAATGTTCAACAGTTGGTCATTGTCTCAAGGTACAATGTGGCATATTTTGGGGGGGAGGCAGATATCAATCTTAACAATGAGGCAGATCAAGTAGGAGAGATGTATAGCTATTGACACTAGACCACTCCATGGATATTGTTGAGATGGTAAGTTCCAACACCATCACAATGGCACCAATTTGTGTATTATAACCACCTGCACCATCTTCAGTCTCATCACATCCATGAGGCTGTGTACATAATATGTGTTGGCAAGCAGGATGCCTACCATGAGTAAGATGTTCCTGTAGAAGAGAAGCTTACCCTGCGCGCATACATTATGATCCTATACTGTACTCATCATATGACACTATCACTAGCAGAATGCATGACTGCCCATCTTTGACAGAACACTTACATGTTTGGTACCACTAGTGGTTTTAGCCTAGCTACCTAATAACTGAGGCCACCTTGTTGTTAGTCATGCTGCTACAACATTTCCATGAACACTGTATTCATCATTTACCTTTCAGTCCATTCAACATGACTCTGGGAGACTTGCATCTTTTTATGGATACCCATGATGTTGAGGTGCACTAGGGTGTCTGTTTCTGCCTGTAAAGCTGTAGATGATGTATCTACTTCAATATATGTTGTGTTTGTGGGTGTTTGTTAGTGGAGTCAGTCTACAGAGGGACACACAGGAACACATGGACATGATTCCTTTTACTCTATCATCAGTCTGAATTCTGTTGAGGAGTCCCTCTTAGTCCATTGTGTATGTCCTAGCATGATCCTTGTCATTGCATAAACACCTAGATCCAGGTGCATGCCATCTTGCATACTTCTTTAATAGCTGGAGGTGACATGGCTGAAGAGAAGTACATGGCATGGAGTGTTGCAGTGAAAAGGATAATGTCAGGAATAAAGGAATAACTAGTAGAGAACAAGCAGATCCAATGTTTGATCTTCTTTTGTTAAGTGCTCTCATTTCAAGCATACCTGAAGGAGCACAGAACATGATCCGCTTTTTCACTGATGACAGTATTAGAGCTGCAGAACTGGGTAGAAGGGGAATAGTTAAAGGAGGGCTATGGGAATACAGTACTAAGGCGCAGAAATATGGTAGCTGGGGTTCATTGTAGCCAAATGCAAAGTACTGCAGCTGGACCAAAGTGCCAACTGGGGGGACTGGAATCAGTGAAGGGCAGCAGGAAAAACACTTGGGTATTTATCACAGCTGGACTGCACTGCCAGTGGCAGCAGTGAACATAATGCCAGGATGTATCTTCCTGAGGGAGGTGGAGTAGACTCCAAAAAAAGAGGTAGTGCCTCTGTTCAGTCAGGCTGTGGGTCAGGACACATGTTTATTACTGAATGCAGCTCTGGAGAGAGGGATATGAAGCTGCTGAAAAAGTACACAAAAATAACCAGAAGGTTGTGTGTTTTATGGGAGAGGAAGGCTATGACAAGAGATGAGAGGACATAGAAGTCTTATCACTGGAGACCTGAACACATAGGAAGGGATGCTATATGAGTGGACAACATCATGTGTAGGAGATATGAAGAGGTCAGCCTTAGTGAGAAGAACACAAGGAAGGAGGGGCAACTACAGTAACTTATAGGAACCACCTACTCCCTAAATATGAGGAAGTACTTCTTCATAGGGGTATTTGGGGACCCATGGAAAAGACTGTTCAAATGGGTGGTGGAAAGACAGCCCCAAAAGCATTCAAGAGGGTGTGCGAACAGGTGGATAAAGTATGATGAGCAAAGGAGAGATGTTGGGGAATACTCAGTAGCGTTACTAATTCTAGCTGTCAAACATATGTAATTTAAAGTGAAAGAAGTACATTTTTTTGCTTCACCTGCACATTCCCACCTACATTTTCTTATCTTAATCCTGTGCATAACTCTTCCACCAGTGTGTAGTTTGTGGTGTATTTGCTTTGCGTTTATTTATTTTTTTTGTTCTAGTTCAATCAGCTAAGAATAATGAATGGCCTAGATCTGTACTCACCAAGCATGATGTCCATGTTGTAGCCCCTGGGTAAAGCCCCCACCTCAGTCTGCTCATTGTTGTATAATATCATCATGCACATTGTCATAATGTTAGGTATAGGTATTGGACATTTCCCAGTCATCAGCATCCACGACACTGAATGCAGTTTTTAGCTTGATATTCTAATATGTTGCTGAGGATGCAGCATTTCATGATATCCTTCAGGATATCCCTCAGGTATGTTATAACATCATGCAAGTAAAATGCAAGGCATTAGATCTGCTATACGGATAATGTGCAGCTGCCCTGAACTGCAAACATGGAGATAACAAAGCTGCTGCTTGGCTGCAGGGGATGACATCAGCTGACAGATCATTTGTAGTGCGCATGACGTGGAAGTTGCTATTCCCATTTAGTGTGACCAAGCCAATGCCTGCATGGATCCTCTGACTATACCATAATGTGATGCAGCACAATGCAGTGACAGCTGCCACACTATCCCTTTGCAGCACAGCCAAAGATAAACAGCTTATTGGGTTCCTGACTATCAAAATGCTGTGTACAAGCAGGAAACAGCTGCTGCTGGTTTGGCTAACAAAGGATCACCATTATTACATGTCAGTGATAAAGCAAACATACACATTATGGAGATGTACAGGAAAGGATTTCATGATACTGCATGCTGTGTTCTGGGGCAGGAGTATTGTATGCTGACTGAACAGTGGAATTTAACTGCACTGGTCATTATTGGATACCAGTATCACTCTGCAACAATGTGTCATGGGGAAACAGTACTGAAAAGAGGATGGCCACATGCTGTGTCAGCACAGTAATCACTGGGACAGCTATTGAAGAGGATCTGATGTAGTCTGTAGCCTATCACTCTCCAGCCAATGCAGAGGGGGAAACTGTGAGATTCATGCATACCCAGAAGGAGGTGACAGTGATGACCCACAACATCTCAGCATTGATGCTTCAATGATGAGTGCAGAAGTCTTTGCCAAGAGTCCTGCAGCACTTGTCAGAAAAGAGATCCTGGATACAAATGACAGTAGATCTATCACTTGATTCCCATTGCTAGGGCATGCATGGATCAAACATAATTTTGCATGGTTTCCCAAACTTTCTCCTACAACCAAGATATACTACAGTATAAAATATTTGCTTTGTTAAAGAAGGCAAGATTCAAACCTATTCAAGAAATCAAGTTTACATGCTGTGTCTCCAAATAAAAAAGGGAGAGAGAGAGGAGGGTTGCCTCCATCTTCTTCTTCAAGCCTAGAAGAGATTCAAAAGTCCCTGGTCTACACAATGACCAGATTATGTACCTCCTTGGTCTGTAAACTGAGTCCAGGCATAAGCCTTCCTCTGCTTTCCTTTTTACTTGGCCACCCCCTGGAGTATGTCTTATTTTATGAGACCGTATACACAATGAAGGGGTGTTTCAAATAGATTAACCAAGAGTTATCACTCAAGAACAGATATGCTCAGTTGCTGATAGTTGATGTGCCCAAAGCAACTTGCTGTACCTGGTCTCATTCTTTCTTTTGGTGATGCCCTCTTTAAATAGCCACAGTAACCTGACTACCATCCACCTTCTCCTAAAAAAGCCAGATTTTACAGGGTCCAGATACAGATCAAATTCCTCTATGAGAACCCAGTGACTGACCGTCCTCTGATTAAACCAGATGCTTTAAAGAAGGTTAAGAAGCGTTTATATTCTAATATTACCAAACAACCCGGAGAGAGGTAGGATCATAGACAAGTTATGTTAAAGGACGTACACCTCTGCAGCTGTATCACATGTTGAACTAAAAGGACTAGATTTTTGACCCAGTAGCTGATCAAGCACAAGGCACTATAGCTAGATGGGCAAAGCCAGATGCAGACTTTAAAGCTGGTACTTCAAGAATGGTTTTGTGTAAGCCAGCATAGCTTCAGAACTCAAATCCTTCCACAAAAGTTTAAGGGTATCTTGTAGATGCCCCTTTGTATCCAAGCTTTTTGTTTGCCTCCCCTACACAAAAAACAAAACAAGCAAACAAAAAAAAAAAAAAGATGAGAAAGGTAAGACCATTAGAAATGTTAAGCAGTTGTTCCCCTGATTTGCTTAAAGATCATTTTCTTTCTATCGAAATCCTGACATTTCTGTTCAAAATTAACTAAATAACAGTACAAGAGAAAGAAATGGAACCACAAGAATTAGCTCACATAGAAGGCCAAACATGGGGGCTGGCATAATGATTAAGGTGTTTACCTCACAAACACAAAGTAAAGGGTGTGACTCTCATCTTTGAGGGGGGAATTGGTTAGGCTTAAAATTGCCCTCAGGGCAGCTAGCCTAGTACTTAACCTGTGAACCTATGAATCAACAGAAACATCAGGCATAGCTCCTCAACAAAAAATCCCTTACAGGGATACTTAATGGTGATATAACAATGTCCTCTTTCATTCTGGTTCCTTCATCAGCTTGTTCTATAGGAGGAATATTTACCTGCTTTCAGCCCTTTCTGGAACTACAAAGGATTAAAGGGTTTTGAAACAGATTACATGCTTACCTTTTGCAGCACAGCATGAGACACCTATATCACCACTCTGTTTTTTCTTCTCTTTTTTACTGTGTCATACTTGTTTAGTGTATTCTTCATAACTTATGTTATTCACTCCAATGCCAGCTGACCTTTTTGATGTGCGATGTTAAAGTAGGTTAGTGTGATGTCTCCATGCACAAGATGTCACCTTCTCTCATCTACTGCTCACAGGGCCATTGCCAAAACATTTTAATACTCTAACTGCAATATGACCTTCCTCTTCTCATTGTGTATTTAGCCTACAATACTCAAAGTAAAGACAGCTGAGAATAAAATTTGCAGATTCATTCTATTAGCAGAACCCCCCCCCCAATGCATCATTACAATTTGCTTAAAAAATCCAAATGCTTTCAGTGCTTTATAGGAGCACTTTTTTCTAGTACTCTGATTTATAAGGTTCTAAATCATGATCACTGATCCCTAAAAGAGAGAAATTACATGTACAAGACAACCCTTATAAAATCATTAGTACACAGGACAACAATGTCTGTCTGGTATGCCCTTCATTTAGGTAAGAGAGCTGGAATCACTTGCCCACTGACATCAGAAACTTAGAAACTCTTAAAAGCTTCTAAGATGCACGTAAAGAACATCTCTTTACAGAATCTCCCTCTACTGGTAACTCAAAATCTTATAATAAATAATAGAATAAATTTAAGAAACTTTTCTCAGCCTCATAATGTGGTAACTTATACATGTATATCTCATATGTATGTAGGTATATACGTTTGTCATAGGATCATAGGAGGTTACTAGTCAAGGGCCCTGGGGCCCTTACAAGCCTAGCCAAGAGTTTATCCCCAAAAAGAAACCTTAGTCAATATCTGTCACCCGTGTGAATGAGGGACACAGTTGGAACCCCTGGTACAATTTTGTGGTTTTCCATCCACTCATCAAGGTTGTGCTTGAAGAGGTTCATTGAGGTACTCTGTTTGATGTGTATGGGAAGTCTATTCCAGAGATGGAACAGCCTGTGGGAGACAAACCTGTCTCTCCAGCAGGTTTTCTTGATGTTGCATATTAGATTCAGGCATTTCAAGCAGGTCATGCGAGACGAGTTAGACTTATGTATATGGAGCATCTCTAGTAGGGCAGGGTCTGAGATTGCCTTATCGGCGAGACACATTACACCTCTGAGCAGTCTGTACGATACCAAGTAGAGTGATAGTGATTTCATCTTGTCCGCATAGGACAGGTGTTGGAGGCCATGGATTCTCTTTGTTAGGTATTTCTGTGGCCTTTTCAGTTGGTGCAGATGTTTGGAGAGGTACATACCAAACAAGGCATTATACTCAATTATTGATCTAATGAGGTAGGAGTATAGAGAGGTAATAACCTCCTTTTTTCTGGATACAATCCCTTTACTTATGAGATGAACCAGGTCTCTCACTACAGGCTGTGTGTTTAGGGCTTGCCGTAGATGTGGTAATCAGTAGGGGCAGTGTTTTTGATACATGGTATGATACATTTTTTTTTGCATTCAGCTCTAGGCCATGACTTTGGTACCAGTCATTAGTTGCTGTGAGACCCTCTTGCAATATGTTAACATCATTTGAGGAGTCACTGACAGCACTCAACTTACAATCGTCCATAAACTTGCTCTGCCACAGGCCTTTTGTCTTTGCCTGGACCTCTGAGAAGTAGATGCCGAACAGTAGGGGTCCCAGGACAGATCATTGGGGAACTCCACTAGTGACAGGTCTGCTGTCGGAGTTGGAAGTGCCTATTTTGACCTTGAGGGTCCTATCAGTGAGCCATTTGGCCAGCCACCTGATGAGATGGGGATTTACACCAAGTTGTGTTAGCTTTTCAATGATGCCTGAGTGGGGGAATGTGTCAAAGGCATTACCCAAGTTAAGGTAAGCTATATGTACTGACTTTCCGTCATTGAGGGCCTTGGTGACAGTCTCAAAGAAGTCAGCCAGGTTCAAAAGGCAAGATCTGCACTTGACTTATAAGAACTGGGTGTGGTCAAGTGCTTGCAGATTGCCTGTGTCCTTGTTTATGAGATCCATAATAATATGCTCCATGGCTTTACATATCAGACTTGTTAAGCTAATGGGGCGATAGTTTCCAGGGTCAGTAGTGGTACCACCTTTGTGCAAGGGGATGACAATAGTAGTTCTACACTATGCTACAATGAAGCCTATACTTAGGCTGTGGTTAAATAGGGTGCTCAATGGCGAAGCCAGTTCTTGCTGGAGATGGTGCAGAATACAGCCTGGGATACTATCAGGCCCCATGGAAGCTGTGTTCTTTGCCTTGGATAGGGACTTTAACACTTGATCTGTTGAGATATGAGGTGCAGGACAAGTATCGGGGATATCGAAAGGGCCTTTGGGGGGCGGGGGGGGGTGAAGTTTGCCCTGAACCTATCTGCTAGCAGGTTGGCTAAGTCAACAGGATCAGTGTAAGTGATACTGTTAAGTACTAATTTGGAACAAACCTGGGCTTTGCCAAGGAGATTCCTGATGTAACTGAAGAAGGCTTTGTGGTTTCCCTTTGTTTCAGAGGCTAGTTTTGATTCATAATTGGCTTTGGAGTTTTTCCAATTTGGAATTTGTTCCTTTTTACCCTTGGACAACAGTTTCTTCCTTTTGTTGTAAAGCCTGTTGATAGTGGATGTCCACCAAACAGTTTTGTGTTTCCTTTAGGAGCACATTTTAGTTCTGTTGGGTATGGCTGAGTCCATGTAGTTGTACAGGTGCTTGTATAATGCATTGGTGTACTGTTCAGCATAGTTGTCTGCATCCTTCAAGGGTGGTGGTGGTGTGAAGCTACATATACTCTCCCTTAGGAGGTTTTAGTTAGCTTTTGAGAAGTTTTTTAGCTTGATTACAGCTGGGGGGGGGGGGGGTTGGGTGGGATAGAAACTTTGAATGAGACAGTCCGATGATCTGATTTCTCCAGGGAAGAAAGTACTGTGGGAGTGGTGCAGCGGTCACCCATGTTGGTGAAAACCAAGTCCAAAAATGTTATCTCCTCTTGTGGGGGATGAGACGAGCTGGCCTAGTGCGTTGGTACTGATGAAGTCAAAGAATCATTGAGTGAGTGCATTAGTGTAGGAATAGTTTACCCAGTCTATGGTGGGGTAGTTGACATCACCAAAGATCAGGGTGTTAGAGTGGGTACCTTGATGGAGTCAAGTAGATCCAGTTAAGAGGAGTGGGTGTCCTGAATCATGGAGGGGTGCCTATAGCTGGCCTTAACTTGGATGGGTGTCTTTCTAACTGTCAGTTGCACCTGGAGTAGTTCCAGTGCATCATGCTGGCAAACCAGTCTGGAGTTGTGCCTGTCCTTAATGAAGATAGAGACTCCACCACCCTTAGTCTTCCCGACCTCATTTTGGGGTTGGAATGTGTGGAATGAGTTATAGTCTGGTAAGGCAGGGGTGCTCTCCACAGCCCTGAAACAAGTTTCTGTGACCTCACAGACATCGGCATCTTCCAGTGCAAGGAAAGCCTCCAGTGAGTGCATTTTCAGGTTAAGGCTCCTAGTGTTAAGCAGCATGTCCTTCAGTTTGCTTTTTGATAGATGTTTTATGTTAGAAGATTTGTCTTTAGGGCATTGCCTATAAAAGGCAAAATGGGGGAGGCGAGAGCCTTGGCCAGGATCCAGAATCTCAGTCGTGACAGGTGAAGGCCATCTCTGGCAAAGTATTGAGGCAGCAGGCAATGAATTTGTAGAGGAAACACTGAAATATAAAGTTGTTTGTTAGCAGCAACCTTTTCATTAGTTACAGATCTCTTTAATTTGGAGTTATTCAGGTGATACTTCAGCAGAGATTGTGCATATTGGCTGATATTGGTGGATTGTAATGACAAAAGTTTGAGTGGCCTTTTATGGTTGAAATGTTCTGGATTTGGCACTTTTATCATTGTTGGTTCATATGTTTTATTGCACTGCTTACTGAAAGAATGTTCAAAACTACAAACTCAAAACACAGTCTAACAAGTGGTCCTGTATTATACAGGGAATATAATTTAATGATTACATATTATAATTTAATACAGTCAGGAAGAAAGAACTTTTGCATTGTCCTAAAATGAGTGCAAGGCGCCTATGATTTGAAAACAGCCCAAAGGTAAACTTAATCCAGCACTGGCCAGATGCATTTTCTTTGAATGTGGGTTTCAATGAATGTGAGTTTCAAAGGCAGAGAAGTTTTAATGCTAAGTCTGTTTTGATTGGAGACTGTATTGTTTTGTTTAGCAAATGTCTATCAATGTTTTGAACTATAACATTTGAAGTAAAACTTTTGAATTAAAGTCAAATATCTGTAATCATTGTAGAAGTAAAGTAGAAAACAGTATACACAGTGAGAGTTTTGAACAGTGTTTATGGCAACTGGGAAGAAATGGAGAAATAGCCAAGTAATGGGACACTGGAATGGCGGTGTGTGTGTGTGTGTGTGTGTGGGGGCGGGGGGTACCAAAGTTGCATACATTATGCTTTCACATACATGTCCAGAAGTTTTGACATGAAAAGTTGGCAACTCTAGTTTGGTGTTGTGTATGGAATGTTTGTGAGTGTGTTTTGGAGGTCTCTGCTGTTTAGGTAAGTTTTACCTCTGCATAGGTGTGTGTGTGTTGTGCTTGGCTCTGTGATGTGGGTGGTGTGGTATTTGTGCTGGCAGTCTCCTCTTTGTCAGGAGGACTGACTGTGCCACGAGAGAGCATGGATTCCAGGTTACTGATGTAGATACATTTCTTGCAAGTAGAATAATTATGTGCCAGGAAAAGAGGGCTGTCATTAGACATGAGGCAGTTGCTACACTGTCTCAGTATGCCTATGTTGACCAGGCTGGCAGGAGAAAATTATGGGAATTGTCTAGACATAGTGTTCCAAAGTCTAATTTTTTTTAAGTGGAGAGGGAGTAAACAGAAGATAGTTCAAGAGTAAGAAACTAAGGGGGTTTGGCCTTCCTAAATGCTCTCTCTGTACTCAGTAGACTAAGCTGAAGAGACGGGATAGGGAGGAGTGTCCAAAGTCAAAGAAGCAAGGAGGCAGTCCTTCCCAAATGATCCCACTGTACTCAGTTGAGTAAACAAATTAGATGGGAACGGGAGGAGTGACCAAAATCAGTTTTATAGCAGGGGCAGGTACAACAACACTTGGGTGGGAGGGTGGTAAAAACAAACAATCCAGACAGAATACAGAGGACAAATATATAAATGCAGTATAATGCAAATGCAGTACAGTGCAGTTTATGCACTTGTAAGATTGCAGTGTACTTCATAATACATTTGCTTCTATTTATTTTTTCTTATTCTTCTCTCACTGCACTCTGATTATCTCTTCTTATGCTTGCACTAATTGCATTGAATATTTTTATGTGCTGAATTTTACCATTTGTTCATTCTATATATGATATGATATTGTTTATTAGCAAAATGCTGAAAAGAGTCAGTAGACAAACCCACTTACCTGTTAAATAAGTATTAAAAAATAAATGAATGAATGAATGAATAAATGAATAAACATGTAATGGACACATCTCTGTGATTGTGCCTTTTTTCTCTCCATTAAACACTTAGGGCATATCCTGTGCTAAGCCTACCCAGATGTCCTCAGGGAATTCCATAGAGATTTTAGGCCATGGTCTAGTAAGACATTTACAAAGACGTTTTATTAAAAACATATCCCAAATACGTATTGCGAGTGACAGGGCAGGAAGTGAATTGCAGCAGTTAAACAACAAAAAGCTACAGTGCATACATAATCTGTTTCCAAGCACCATAAATCTAAAAAAAAAGTGTAATTGTGTTCTCCAGAGTTTGATTTCCTAGGGCTCCATTTCCCAGCTGTATGACTTAACAAGTCACTAAACATACACTGCTCCTGACAGGAGTCTGAAAAGCATGGATCATCAGTGTGCTTGCATGAATGAATGAGTGAATGAATGAATTGTGTGATTTCAGATGCTATCAGATAGACTGGTAAGAGAGGTATGTCTACTCTTTCCCAGTAGGAAAGAGCACGGCTTCAACCTCAGGGCCTCTTACAGGTACTACAAACAGCCATATTCACTTTGATGTGCCCATAGTTCAGCAGTTGCTTGACAGTCAAGCAGAAGAAATTTCTGGCAGAAAAAGAAAAGCAATTCCACTAAAGATTCTTTCCAGTCCTAAAGAAGGAAGCTTATTGGAGGCCCATCCTATATTTCAAATGGTTGAGCAAGTATATAAAGGCAAAAAACTGTGAGAGGCTAGCACTGCCTTTAGTACTTCCTCTTGTTGTAGGATAAAGTTATTTTAACTGCTGACATCTCCACCCTCAGACTTCATAAACAGTTTTTCAAGTTTCATGTGGGGGATGCAGTTACCCCTTTACTTCATTTTTATTTACTTATTTATTAATTGATTGATTGATTTCTGATTATAATTTTCACTATATAACTGAGCCCACTGTTTGCTTACCTCAGGCTTATGATAGATCATCTCTACCCTTACCTAGACACATGCCTGGAAATAGCCATACTCTCTTCAGAAGCACCTTGCAGTTTATCAGACTTTGCAGTGGTTCCAGAGTCTGCGTACGTTTGTCAGTCTTCAGAAATTGAATGTTGTCTTCTTGATTGTTAATGAGAAATGCCATACTGTGTGTGTCTGTGTGTGTGTGTGTGTGGGGGGGGGGGTGAGCTAAGGCAGTGTACAGCTTTGTGATTAACTTATGGATAATGTCTGTAAGTCAGTCCAGGCTGTATTTATAAGAATGTTGACAAAAAAAATCTGTATGTTCTTGCATAAAAGAGCTTATAGTAGAAATGCCCAGAGAATGAGAGCTCTTTTGCACCCATTAGTTCACGGATTTTTTGACTAGTTTTGTTTTCTCTAATTGCTGGTCTGAGTCTGACACTGGCCATGTGTCCGTCCTGGAAGTTAGAATAAGCTTCTTTTAGGCTTACGTCCCTGCATACAGTTCCTGGTTGCAATACTGGATTTTCCAGAGTGGCAGATGAATGTATGCCAAACACGACATATAATTAACAGAGCAATTACCTGACTGATGGATTAGTCCAATCTACTTTGTATCTGAATCTATTGCGTCACAACCATCTTCACAAATACCATATGGAGGTTGATTTTGGAGTGAGCTTATTTTATGAAACCCTAGTGATGTCTCCAGAGATATTTCTTTACATTCACCATAATAATGACTCTAGACATCTAATATTGCCTCTAGATATTAATATCTCCTTGCTGTATATAAGCTATTGAAAGACTTCATGTTAAAGCTTACATGAGTGGTGACACAACCTCATGGATATTTGACATCTGTGTTGTGGAGGTAAAATGATATCAGGTTTTATTCACCTACTGTTTATATTTTCTTGATTTTCATATTTATTTAAATATCTTATCAACCAGAAACAAAGGCAAGACTACTTAGGCTTGTACTGAACAAAATGTTGCTGATTGCATGCATGCAGTATAATTACGAAGATATTGTACACTGTTTACAAAATAAAAAATTCAGGGGGCGGAGCCTGAATGGCTAACTGAAAGCAGCAGTATTTTAGAGCTCCATATAACTAGCTAAATAAGACAGGAAAAAAATATTTTTTTCTTCAACATTTAAAATCTTATAGATAAAAGTCTAATTTACATAATTAGAAAATTTGGTGAAGTTTTACAAATAATTTCCTGTCAAAAAGCTTGGAGATGGATGATTTTAAAGAGAACCTAGAAAATCTTAAAACAAGCAGTCAAAAACAGGCTGACACCCTCAAGGAAATGCTACAACACCAGACAAGGATAACAGGAATAGAGGTTTCTCTAAATGACTTAGAAAGCAGACTTAAGGAAGAGGAAACACAGAAAGAACTGCTTCTTAAACAAAATACTTGGTTGGTTAATAAAGTAGATGACTTGGAAAATAGGGAGAGGAGAAATAACATCAGGATTTTCGGATTACCTGAAAACACAGAAGGTGAGGATATTATTTCCTTTATATCAAGCTGGATCCCTGACTTTTTAAATTTAAAAAGACTTTCCTTTGGCATTGAGGGGGCACACAGAGCTCTAGGGAAACCTGCCACTAACGCAAACTCTCCTCCTAGGTCAATAATTATAAAATTTCTTTCATACTCGGACAAGGAACTGATTTTAAGATCTGCTTGCAGGAAGGCACCTCTAAAATATAAGCAGAGCCTGATAAGATTTGATAATGACTATTCATCTAGAATAATGGAACAAAGGAAAAAGTGTGGCCAATGATAAAGTTTCTGAAACAAAATAACATCAAGGCACAATTTGCATATCCAGCCAAGATAAGAATATTGTATGCCAACGAGATGAGGACTTTTATTGACTTAGAGGAAGCCTCTTCATTTATTAAAACTAATAATGTGATTACTTTACCAGAAGATATGGATTGGATGTCACCTTTTCTCAAGAGAACAAAAGAAACAAATGTCTGGACAGATGCCAAAAAGAAGAAGCAAAAGACTGATACTGTTACAGCCAAATCTCTCAAAGCATCTACTATGATATGAATTTTTTAACATTACTTTAAAGGTCCAATTTTACTGCTTGGAATTTAAAAACAAAGGTAACTAACTACTGGAATCTTTATATATTTTTTTGAAAAAAGATGGCACATGAGATTTTTCACATTACCTCAGGTATGTAAAACAGGGTACTTTGCTTTCACAGAAGGAGGGTTATATAGCACATAAAATATTTATACTGTAAATCAACATACATAGTATATGCGTATTTCTCTTAATGTTCTCTTTTCTTTCTCTCTCTTCTATCTTTTCTCATTATTATTTTAACTGCATCTTGTCTCCCTTTCTAAATTCTCTCCTATTTACTATACTAATATAGTCTGTATATATTTAACAACTCACTATCTATACATAGCTAAATAATAGTCTAAAATAATCTAGTTTTAAGACTGATTAGACTAGTGAACTTAATTATTACAATATTTATTAGATTAATGATAGTCACTGTTATGCTTATTGGGAATGGGGACATGTTCGTGATTAACTCTGAAATGTTCCATTCATGTACATATGTCCTTTGAATTATTTCCTTTTAGTATTCACAAATATATATATATAAAAAGGAGAGAAAATGTACTGTTGGTCAAGAGAAGTGAAGCTTTCTTCACATTCTATTTGCGTTGCCATAGCAACAGTAAACAACTGCTGCAGTTTCTAAGGGCACTGTGAACCTGCGAAGTGCATTTAGCCTCACAGATAACAAATAATAAGAAAAAGTAATGTTGTTTAGTTATTAAAATGAAAAACAACCTAAGCAAGGTAAAATAAATACATAATAGGACTATTTGTAATATTTTATGATTTACCCTCATAGGATTACATATTCCTAGAAACACAACTGAAATGTTCCCAAACTACATGTGCACTTAAATGTAGCTGCTTGATTAAAAAGTATTACTCAGTTTAACATGCTGATTTCACAAGCTGTCTGCACTGTAAAAGTTACATTTTATATGTTACTTGAAATTGTCAGTCTCTAGTGCACATGAAAAGATACATATTACTTTTTGCAACATGTTATCTTTGCAGTTACCTCACACTCTGTACAAACTCACTCGGTAACTGATAGCTATTCGTTTAAAATATCAGTTTAAATATTAAATGTGCCCTTGAAATGCTATTGACATTTTGACAAAATATAATCTGAACTGTAAAATGAATGACTTGAAAGAAGTGAAGTAATGCATAGGATTTCAAAGACAGTTCTTGACACTACAGTAAAAGTAAAAATATATATTCACAAGAAAGTATTGAAATGTTTTAGTCTTCCAGTTAAAATAGCTTACTGTCAACATTATGCGATATCAGAAAATCTGAAGATCTAGGAAATTACTATTCTTTGTCTTTATAATGATTTATTAGACAGATGTTAGACTCTGCTTTGTTTAATGCATTGTGACATATGTTTATGAAGAAAAGTGGACTCAATTACTCACATTGGACCACACATTCCTGGAAACTCAACTGAAATGTCCCCAAATTATTTGTGAATTTAAATGAAACTGATTAATAAGCATAACTTACTTTAACAACCTAAATCCATAAGCTGTCTGCTCTATATATGCTACATTATATATGCCACTTGCATATGACAGTCTCTAGAGCACACAAAAAATACATATTATTTTTGCAACATGCTATATTTGCACTAACCATACATTCTAAACTAACTCAATTCACAACTAAGTTATTTATTTGAAACATCAGTCTAAATATTAATTGAGCCCTTGAAATATTGTTGCCATTTTGACAAAACAAAACCTGAATTGAAAAAGGAATGATTTGAAGAAGTGAAGTATTGTACAGATTTCAAAGACAGCTACTGACACTACAATATAAGTAGAAATGTATACATGCAAGGAAAAATTGAAATGCTTTGTACTTTTAGTTAAAATAGCTTATTGTTAACTTTTTGCTTTATCAAAAAATTTAAAGAGCTAGGAAATTATTTCTAATTTGTCTTTATAATGTTTACTAAAGTGATGTTATTCACTGTCTTGTTTAATGGATTGCGAGTCATGTACAAGATGGACTACTGAATGTTATTTCTGTTTACCTATGTTTGCTGAATTTCTTTTATTAGTACTGATTTAAAACAAGGGAAAGAAAGGGAAGGGAAATCTCTGTTTTTTTGTCAAGGGAGGAGAGGCTTAAGAGTATTCTAACTGCCCTGAGAACTCTCTAAGATGCTCTAAATACTATTTGATTAATACTTACTTAAGGTAAGTCTTGATTACCATATAGGTACCGTCACATTCATTTTAGACCTGATCTGATTACCCATTCTGGAAGCAGGAGGTACCCTATGCAGGATGGGAATTGTCAGGGTGATCATAGTTCATTTTTAGACCCTGTTTTGTAAATCTATAAATATGTAAAAGAACTGCACACTAGAATGTAGGGTGCCTCTACTCAGAGTCAGGATACCACTGATAAGCCATGTCTTTTCATAAGTATAAGTTGAAGTTGGTGAGCTGAAGAGTGGGAAAGTGAAGACAGTACACCTACAGTAAATTCATATTTCATTGGTAATCACTCATTGTCTCCTGCAGAGTCCTTTTAGTCAAATTATTTTAGTAATAATCTATTTGTTGTTGGCTTATTTAGTGTATGCTCCTCTGCTGCATTTAATTTATCTAAAATGACATATCTAATATGCTTGGGATCTCTTAAGAGTAACTAAATATTGGATATTTTTTAAGTCAACATAATAATTGTTTACACTACTAAAATTCCATCCTGATATATAAAATACTATAGAACAATAATAAAATAATATAGAATTTCATATCTGTTTTAAGAAAATTCTCCATATAATAATTTAACATATGGAGCTCAGTTGATATTGTTGGTTAAAGGTATGAGTGATAATCCAATAGATCTATCTTTATCTATTGGATTATGAATGACTTTTATTCCATGTTTAATGGGAAATTCATATTTACTTGTATTTGATACTTTAGAATTAATGTTTTATAGAAGTACTTTTTTAAAGCCTGACCAGAATTTTACCCTACTTGTATTTAAAGAAGAATGAACATTAAATTACACTCCTAAGTTTACACACATAAAAATAACATTCAGTGTTATCAGAGAATGTGGTATAACTACTATAATCAAAATAAAAAAAAGAAGCAAAAAGTTTCTTCCAACAATAACTTGAAATGGATTTAACATTCTTATCATTAAATACTAATGGCTTAAATAATGCAAATAAAAGATCAAACTTACTAAAATATTTAAAACTAAATAAGGCACAAGTAGTATTTCTCTAGGAAACGCATTTTAAGACTAATGATAACTTTATTTGGAACCCTAAGGACTATACAGTCTTAGCTCAATCCTCCTTTAGAACAAAGACAAAAGGAGTATCAATTATCTGGAAGAAAAACATCATCACTCCAAAAGTTATTTATAAATATGAAGACAAAGAAGGTCTACTAGCATTTGTTATAATTAAATTTAATAACAGAATATGGACCTTAGCTAATTTATATTGGTTCCCAGGAATTAGAGCAGGAACGGTTAAAAAACACCTAGATTTTATTTCCAACAACTATAAAGGAAATCGTATACTGGGAGGAGACTTTAATTGTACCTTAGAAGCTTCTGAAACCATCAAGAAATCTTTTCGCATAGCAACTATTTCAAAATCCTTAAAAAGTTGGATTGATTAATTTCATTTAATAGACACTTTTAAAGTAAACTATGATAAATCCTTATTATTTTCCCATAAAGACCATAGATTTGGAACACAAACCAGAACAGACAAATTATTCGTAGTTCAAGATTTATAAACAAAAATCTTCAACTTCTCAATAGTTCCATGCCCCTTCTCAGATCATGACTCTCTGATAATGAAGCTCCAAACAGAGTTTAAACCTTTAATCCTCTCAACTAGAATTCCATCATATATCACAACAATTAAAGAATTCAGACCCTGTATGTTGTCAGAACTACAATTATTTCTTGAAATTAATAATGCAACAAAAATCAGTAGAGTCATGGTTTGGGACTCATTAAAAGCATATTTATTTGGTAAGACCCTTAGCTGGTACAAAAACAAAGTTAGAGAGTGGGAAACTGAATCATTAGACTTGCAAACCAGACTCTTGACAGCAAAATCTAAAAAAAAAAAAAAAAAAAAAAAATCAGAATTGTCCAGAAGTCAAAAAAGAAATAGAGGAATTAAATAAAAAATATAATGAAATTCTAACATACAAAATTTGTCTAGCCTTGGAAAACAAACTCATTAGCCACCTCCCCCAGATATCTGTATAACTTATCTACAAGAATTAAAATACAATCTAAAGTAAATAACATTGGTAGTATATATCATGAAAAGAAAGGGAAAAAAGTATTAGATATAGGAGACATCCTTGAGGCATTCCGGTTCCATTATATGGGACACTTCAAAAAAAGCAGATTTAGTTACCAACCAAATAAACGTAGATGCAAACCTTATCAATATAAAAAAAATATTCCCGAAAATTAGACCTATAAAAACCTATATCCTACAAAGAAATTGTTGACAAGATAAAAGAAAGTAAATCTAACAAAGCTCCAGGGATAGATGGTATAATTACGGAAATTTACAAACTGTTCCCTTCAACAGTAATCTTCCTTTTTCATAAAACTTTGCTAGATGTCTGGTCAGAAGCAAAAATACCACCCTCATGGAAATATTCTCTCATAACACCAATTCTAAAAGATAATACACCATCAGACCTTTGCACCTCATACAAACCTATATCATTACTGAATAAGGATTACAAAATATTCATGTTAATCCTAGCTAACAGAATGAAAATCCCACTTTCAAAGACAATTAATAATGATCAAACTGGATTTTTATATAACAGGCACACACATGATAATATTAAAAAGATACTTACTCTTATAGCTAATGTGAATAAAGAAGATAGAGAAACACTTGTAATCGAATTAGACATAGAAAAAGCCTTTGATTTCCTCAACTGGGATTATCTATTTAAAACTTTAGCATTATTTGAATTTCCTCCTCCCTTCATCTTATTACTAAAAAACATATATATTAATAACTTAGCCTACATTAAATTAGGTCCTTTCACCTCAGAGTCTATCCATATAACGAAAGGTACTAAACAAGGATGCCCCCTTTCTCCTATTTTATTTGCTTTGGCTATAAAAATACTTGCAGAAATAATACGCAATAATCCAAGAATAAGAGGAATAGAAGTCTATGACCAGTACATATCTAAAATAATGCTTTTTGCTGATGATATTTTATTAACCCTATCAAACTCCACAGAGTCATTAGGAGAGCTAGACGAAGTAATGGAGAAATTTTATAAGATTTCAGGTCTACACTTTAATAGATCGAAATCAAAACTTCTATTTTTAAAAAAGAAAAAGAACTACAAGTTACAGATATATCCATCATAGGAAAACAAGAACTTACACTAAATTATTTGGGAATAGTGTTATGCAAAAATATAAACAAAGCAATATTAATAAATTATAAAAACATTATTGAAGCAATACAAATATATATAGAAAAGTGGAACAAAATTATATTAACTTTTGAAGACAGATTGCAATTAATAAAAATGGTCTTATTGCCAAAAATACTATATATATGTATAATCATTAGCAATACAGTTAATTCATGAAATATGCAGTCTTAAAGAAATAAACTCATGTTTAATAAAATTTCTATGGTATCCCAAAAAGAATAGAGTAGCTCTAACTCATCACATTAGACCCTGGAAACAAGGAGGATTGAACTTCCCAGAAATAGAAACATATATAAAAGCATCTGTGCTTAAAACTACAATAGACTGGATAAACCCAAATTATTTTGCCAACTGGAAAGAATTAACAACAGCTATATTAACAAATGAATTTAACCTGTTAAAAAAATGTAATAGTAGACAAATCAAATGAACCCTAGTAGATACTATGCATAATTATACAATATAAGATAACAAAATCTTCTAAAACAACACTGATTAATCATTGCATCAATTCATTTAGGAAACGTATCAATGCAAACATAGATCTAAAACTTTGGTTTGACCTTTTAACCCCATTTACCATCACTAAGAACTTTCCTCACAAAATATATAGGGAAACAATAACCTCCTGGGAACAAAATGGATTCTTATGCTGGTTTCAATGTGTAAATAAATTAAATGTTTTAGATATACATATGATAAAAACTGCTTATAATATTCCAACACAGGACTGGTTAACGTTACAAAGCATTCTAATGTACTCTCAATATTTATGCAGATTAATTAATAATTCCTCATTTAAAGATATTCCAAATCTAATAAGTTTTCTGTATGAATTTATATATAATAGTTGTGAAAAGAAAAATTCCATTTCAAATCTATATAAAGGGTTAATAACATATAAAACAATCCCCAAACCATCATACTGGCAGTTCTTAACAAAAGGTCAGTCATTGCAGTTAACAGAAGAAATTAAAACTAACATCTTACTATCAGTTAATTACACCTCTAACACACAGTACTGGAACATATTTAACTGGAAATACTTACACAGAGCACTTTTAACACCAGATAGAATTAAAAAGATCAGTACTATTACAAATGTTTTTTGCTAGAGGTGTGAAAAGTCAAATAAAGCGGACTGAATTCATATTTTTTATGAATGTAATAAAATGAAATCATATTGGAATGGAATCAATCATTTTTACAAGCTTTATTTTATGAATCCTTTACCTTAACTGAAGTATTGATTATACTAAATGTAAATGAAGGTCCCTACCTGAATAAGACAAATATGTATTTGTTTTGGACAATACTTGCTATATCTAGGAAATGCGTAACCAGAAGGTGGAATTCAAATACACCCGACTCTGGAAGAATTCTACACTTTACTGAAGACAACTGCATCGATAGAAATAAAAATCAAAGAACTACAAATCTATCCCAGGCTATTGGTAAATAATCCTTGGCAGAAAGTTTTATCTTTGTTGGACACTCTTCAATAATCAATATTGTATCTCTGATAACTGATCTGTTAAGTCTATATTTAATAACATACAGTGTATATAACTGAAAGCCAGGCTATTGTAAATATTGTATATAGTTGTTTAAAGTGATATTTAAAAATATTTTGTAAATGTTATTTTAATTGAAAATAAAAAAAAATATTTGAGGGAAAAAAAATTAAAAATTCAGAATATATTCAAACAGGTGGATAGGAATTGTTGGGAGGTGAAAAAGGGAGAGAAGAGATTGAAAACGTATGTTTTAGACTTATGGATGGCAGGTATTTTGAAAGGTTAATGGAACTGATAGGGAAGCTAACAGGGATAATTGTTATTTTTTAGGTTTAGGAAGAGAAGGTCAGAATAAAAAAAAACACATCAAAGTGGTCGGAAAGCTTTACAACATAGGAGGTGAAAAAGCTGGTTGTGGGTGTGAGAGAAGAGGAAGAGAAATTAATGAGGAAATGAAGGCAAATTTTCATGACAAAATTAGCTGGATGGCTATGAATTATAGAGCTGGAAGCAATAAGCCAGATGACTGGACCTCTCGTGATCAGAAACAATATATGGCCATTTGTGCATGTAAATATTTGTAGATGTTGCAAATAGTGTTTTTCTTTTTTCTTTCAAAATGTTTTTCTTTCTTTTAAGAAGCTATGTAACTTGAGTTGCACAAAAGTAGTATTTGTAAGTTTAGAGATAATCAAACCTATTGATGATTGGAGATGGCAAACTAAGAAAATGTGATTGTATTTCCTGAACTATAAGTAGTTTGAAGAGATGGGGGATGTTGTTATTCACTGAAAATGTGTACTATACTTCTGAGTAATGTTCTTATAGTACTGTGGTTGTCAAGATGTGCCGATTTCTCATGTATTGGTCAGAATGGATATTTAGTTAGTAACTTTTAAGGAGCAGTACTATTGACTTAAAATGTGCATCTTATCTTCACAGTAGCCTGGAATTTGCAATAAAGCAGTGCTGCTAAACACCAAGGCACAATAATTCATAGCTCACTAAAAAAAATAGCGAAGACCATTCTGTTCTGAATTATACCATCTTTTTATACCCTGGCCTCTTGAATTCTACAAAAACAGTAGAGCAGTTTAGTGCCCATCTTGACATTATAATACCTAAATGTACACTTTTCAGCTGCATTCACTCATTAACATCTGTACCAGAACTTGTAAGTCCTTATGATTCTTCATATTTTTAGTTTAATAAAGCAATCATTTGCTGAAGTTTAATATGTTCTAAGTAGCTGTTGTGTATTTTACCATATTTTAAAGATGTCTGCTCCATCCATCTTTTCTGCCTGAGTTCAGGTAAACTGATGTGTACTTTAACATGTTTCTTAACTCTGAAAGGCAGCAGTAATATCTTCCCTGAAATGTAGTCCTTCAAAAGAACTACATAATTATCAGCCTATTTTCCTTCTTGTTCTCGGTCAAAATATTTGAAAAATGAGTGCATTATTAGATGTGTTGTTACATTAACTCTCATAGTCTATACTCAAACTCAGTTTGGTCCGCATTGTGTTGGCAGAATTATTCCTCATATTTAAAGAAATAATCCATCTCAGGGAATACAGCAACTATTGTTCTTTAGACATCTTTGCTTTCTTGACATAACAGAATATATTCATGCTGAACTTGTATTTGCTGCAAACACTTTATTTTAGTCTATGTTCTTTCAAAGGCGTTTGCTACTGTCAGTCATCAGCTCATTGTAAGTAGGCTTTCAGCCAATGGATTATCTGCTAATCCTACCTGGTGGTTAAACAGCTACCTTTAAGGGAGATCTGAGTTATAATTTTATTTATTTATTGTCATTTTTAAGCAAATTAGTCCAGCTGAGCCAGGGGCCCATTTTCAGTGGAGATCCCATGAGAAAAGCTCCAAATACAAGCAAATTTTACAAGAAAGAGATATATTTCCAAAGGTATATAAAATGGAATAGTATCACCTCCCTCATCTGACAGACCATCTGGTTATCCCACCAGGATTTATGCTTGAGCTACTTCTGTTTTCCATCTGAATGAATGAAGTGTTATCTGATGCTGCTAGATTAACCCATTACACTAGTGGTTTGATGATGCCGTAACCCATTACACTAGTGGTTTGATGATGCTGTAACCCATTACACTAGTGGTTTGATGATGCCATAACCCATTACACTAGTGATTTGATGATGCTGTTTTCAGGCATTTCAGTTTGTGCTGTAATGTCCGTAGTTCAGCATAGCTTTAACTCTTTTCAAGCAGGATTGTAATTTACTCAAACTTGCTTATTACCAAGGGGAACATACTGCTGCTCAAGCCATGAAATCTTTAAGTTATGTGGGGACATCTTGAAAGATAAATGAAGTTTGGCTTCCATATTTAGTATGTACTTAATAATCACAGGCTTGGCACTCTATACAAAGAATAACACTTTTATGGCTGCTAAGTCACCTGTATGTTTGACATGTACTAACCCAGTCTTCAGACAATATACTGCACATGACCATGATTTAGCATGGAACAGAATAGCATGTTTCCTTGCTGATATACTTTCCTGAGCTCCCCACAGCAAATCCATAAATAAATGAAATGAAAAAGTGAAAACCATGAATTAGTAAATCCACAAAAAAGCTCACACCAGGTGTAGTACAGAAGGCAAAAATGTAATTCAGTTACAAACGTAATGCAGCAAACAGAGATGAATCCAGCTTTGAACTCCAAGTTTAATCCAAATTCAAAATGTAAGCGCTTTCGTCCCTTAACACATTAATACAGGAACTTCATCAGATCGATGAGGTCTAATGAAGTTCCTCTATTAATGTGTTGAGACAAAAGCGCTTACATTTTGAATTTGGATTAAACTTGGAGTTCAAAGTTGGATTCATCTATGTTTGCTGTATTATTGCTGTTTGCTGCATTACATTTGTAATTGAATTACATTTTTGCCTGCTGTACTATACCTGGTGTGAGCTTTTTTTGTGGATTTACAAATCCATAAATAACCTTAGATGGATAGAATCTCCTAACTGCCTCAAGATCCCCCAACTAGCAGTGGCTGGCAAGCTGTTATACCCCAATGAGTATCTGGTTATTTTGAGTCACCTGGTAAAAAGACACTCAACCTATAATGTCTGCATATCATGACAATGGAATTGATCTCCCCTTAGCATCCACAACAATGCTTCAAACAAGGCTTTTAAATGTCCTTCAGATCTTACTTGCCAGTAATGGGTAATATAACTGTGGTGGTTTCTTAACATTTTAATATGATTCCATCTTCTTTTCTACTTCATATATCTCTCATCAGTTGAACTGCACCTCATTTTTATTTCAACTTTTCCCACTACCGTCTCTCTGCTTCCTCTGCCTCTTTTCCCTGAATCCTCTCCTAGATTCACTCACTTCCTATTTCTCCATCTTATCATTACTTTTCTTCCCAGTATTAAATTCCATGTAGTTCCTAAAAAGATCCTTTCCCACCTTCCGTTCCTCTTTTACTCTCTGTTATACTTCCTTCTCTCAGACTTATTTCCTTCCTGTCTGCTCATTCAGTAAAATTTATTGGGTGTTGCCTTAGTTGTCTTGAAGTTTGTTCACTTTGATTGTGGTGCATCTAAATGTAGTGGCATCCATTCACTCCATATTTATAATTGCTGTCTGTTACTATAAATATGTATCCTATACCACTACTACATTGTCCGTGCTCATGCTTTGTATATTTAGTTTTTCCTTGCACTTACCAATTGAAATACCAAGTTTTCTTTGATGCATTTGCTGTTTTTATATATGCCATGGCCATGAACTTGTATCTTTATTCAGTGTGCACCGCTAATGCCATACTGCCGCTTGATTTTACTTAGATCATGTATCATTAATAACATATTATAGGCAGAGTGCAGTTTTCACTGTTAAATATTATTTAAACATTTTCACCAGTTGTTTATATACTTTTGACAGATGTACCTGTTTTTCTTCATTGTTGCAATTTATACTTATTTCTGTGATTGTAGTGGGTATGCATAGTTTTTAACTCTTGTACCATTGTAGTTTTTCTTCTACTGCTTCCACTGTGAATGGCTCTGCTCTTGTGGATCACAAATTAAAAAATTAAAATAAGTTAATAAATAAATAAATAAGGAAGGAACTAGAGGGGTCCCCAGTGATGGCTCTTAAGCCCAAAGTTCTGGGCAAGACATACATAAATTTGAATAAAAATCATGTTCCCAGGAAGAAAAAACAACCCAGAAAGAAAGATGAGTGAAAAGGAAGAAAAGGAGAAGCAGATGGCTGTTTTTAAAGCTGCAAATAAGAAGGATCAATTGCGCATTTTGTTTCAAAAGGGGATCACAGCAAACCACAATGTGAGTTCCTCGAAACAAACAGTATAGCAGCAAAGGAAGATGCAAAATCTGGTGAAAGATAAAGCAGCAATTAAAGCTGAGCTGCAGAAATGGATTCAGAGAATGCAGAAAGTAACAGATATAATAAAAAGACATGCAGAAAAAAAATGGATGATGCTGAAAGTTGTTCAAGAAAGAGTAACATAAGGATAATTGGAATACAAGAGAGAGTAGATAACAGTGAACTGGGGCAATTTATAATGCAGCTATTATGGGAGAGATGTGCAATACCAGCAAATCAAGTGACACTAATAGAGACAATACAGAGTGTGACAACAGCAAACAGCAGCAGAAAGCAGACCCAGGCATGTTTTGGAAATATTTCCATTTTTTGCTGCAAACAATCGAATAGAATGTCAGGTAAAAAAACTTAAAGTAATCCCTTTTGCAGGGATGTTCATTAAGCTGATTAAGGATTACTCTGAAACCCTCTATAAGAGAAGGAAAGCTAGTCTAGTGGTACTAAATGAAATAAGAATGAATGGAACATTTGCGTGGTCGAAATACCCTTCAATTGTGAAAGTACAACAGGAAGTGAAATTGTTTGGATTACACAATACAGAGGATGTTCAAAATTTTAAATAATGGTATTATAGAGAGCTGATTGAAAAAGGGTAATTGTGAGGTGGAGTTCAGGGATGAGTTAAGACAGGCACTGGGTGACAGTGAAGAGTTACCAAATAGCTGGGTAAATACAGCAGAGCTAGTAAGGGAGACTGCTAGAAAGGTGCTTGGTATCACTTCGGGACAGAGGAAGGACGACAAGGAGACATGGTGGTGGAATGAGGATGTACAGAAGAGTATACAGTCAAAGAGCTTGGCAAAGAAGAAGTGGGACTGTCAGAGAGATGAAGAAAGTAGACAGCAGTATAAGGAGATGAGGTGCATGGCAAAGAGAGAGGTGGCGAAGGCTAAGGATAAGGCATATGAAGAGTTGTATGAAAGGTTGGACACTAAGGAGGGAGAAAAGGACCTGAACCGATTGGCTAGACAGAGGGACCGAGCTAGGAAAGATGTGCAGCAGGTAAAGGTGATAAAGGATAATGAGGGAAACATACTCACAAGCGAGGAGAGTGTGTTGAGGAGATGGAAAGAGTACTTTGAGGGGTTGATGAATGAAGAGAATGAGAGGGAGAGAAGGTTGGATGATGTAGGGATAGTGAATCATGAAGTACAATGGATTAGCAAGGAGGAAGTAAGGATAGCTATGAAGAGAATGAAGAATGGAAAGGCTGTTGGACGAGATAACATACCCGTGGAAGCATGGAGGTGTTTAGGTGAAATGTCAGTCGAGTTTTTAACAAGATTGTTTAATGAAATCTTGGAAAGTGAGAGGATGCCTGAGGAATGGAGAAAAAGTGTTTTGGTACTAATTTTTAAGAATAAGGGTGATGTGCAGAGCTGTAGTAACTACAGAGGGATTAAATTGATCAGTCACAGCATGAAGTTATGGGAAAGAGTAGTGGAAGCTAGGTTAAGAAGGGATGTGATGATTAGTGAACAGCAGTATGGTTTCATGCTGGGAAAGGGCACTACAGATGTGATGTTTGCTCTGAGAGTGTTGATGGAGGAGTACAGAGAATGTCAGAAGGAGTTGCATTGTGTTTTTGTAGACTTGGAGAAAGCATATGACAGGGTGCCTAGAGAGGAGTTGTGGTATTGTATGAGGAAGTCAGGAGTGTCAGAGAAGTATGTAAGAGTGGTACAGGATATGTACGAGGGTAGTGTGACAACAGTGAGGTCTGCGGTGGGAGTGATGGATGCGTTTAAGGTGGAGGTGGGGTTACATCGAGGATCAGCTCTGAGCCCTTTCTTATTTGCAATGGTGATGGACAGGTTGACAGACGAGATCAGACAGGAGTCCCCATGGACTATGATGTTTGCAGATGACATTGTGATCTGTAGTGAGAGTAGGGAACAGGTGGAGGAGACCCTGGAGAGATGGAGATTTGCTCTAGAGAGAAGAGGAATGAAGGTCAGCAGGACTAAGACAGAATATATGTGTGTGAATGAGATGGAGGATAGAGGAATGGTGAGGATGCAAGGAGTAGAGGTGGCGAAGGTGGATGAATTTAAATACTTGTGGTCAATAGTTCAGAGTAACGGTGAGTGTGGAAGAGAGGTGAAGAAGACAGTACAGGTAGGATGGAGTGGGTGGAGTAGAGTGTCAGGAGTGATTTGTGACAGACGAGTACCTGTAAGAGTGAAAGGGAAGGTATACAAGATGGTAGTGAGACCAGCTATGTTATATGGGTTGGAGACATTGGCATTGACAAAAAGGCAGGAGTTAGAGCTGGATGTGGCAGAGTTAAAGATGTTAAGATTTGCACTGGGTGTGACGAGGGTGGACAGGATTAGGAATAAGTATATTAGAGGGTCAGCCCAGGTTGGAAGGTTTGGAGACAAAGCTAGAGAGGCAAGATTACATTGGTTTGGACATGTGCTGAGAAGGGATGCGGAGTATATTGGGAAAAAGATGCTAAGGATGAAGCTACCAGGTAACAGGAAAAGAGGAAGGCCTAAGATAAGGTTTATGGATGTAGTGAGAGAGGACATGCAGGTGGTTGGTGTGACAGAGCAAGATGCAGAGGACAGGAAGAAATGAAAAAAGGTGATCTGCTGTGGTGACCCCTAACAGTAACAGCCGAAAGAAGATGATGATAGAGAGCTGACTAACCCAGGCAGTACAAATGTGAATCGCATGCAAGACGTGGACTGGAAAAGCAGTCTTAGATATTGATCAAGGTATACAGAGATAGTGGAAAAATGTGCAAAGTCAGATGCTGAAAGCCACACAGGAAAGAGGATAAGACCAGGAAATGCAGAGAAGCCACATGCCAGTATAAGAGAAGAACAGGAAATCAACAAATCACAAAGGCAATCACAAAGAGACAAGAAAAATGACTAGATGGTGGAAGGTAAACAACTGTGAGTTATATCAAAGGGACAAAAAAACAAGAGGCCTTTCATAAGAGAGGTTCAGACACACAATCAGAGAAAGAAGCAGAAGCAGAGACAGGCAAGGTACAGTCCCATGGACATGGGAGGATAGTGTATTGGATGTTTCAAGTGATTCACAATTAAACTGTTTGACAAATGAGGGACTATAAATACTAGATAGCATTTATGATGGATGGTAAAGTTGAAGAGGTAGGAGGCAGGAACACAGAGGAAATTAAAGTTACTGTAGAAACAGAGAGGTAATGGACACTGAAAAGCAGGTGCCTGATAGCAGAGCAGGAATGATAATTAAATGAGACAGATCCTTATTGTGAAACATACCCCAGGGAAAATTAACACTTTACAGACAGTTGGGGAAACTGAATCATTCCGCAGATCAATGGGTAATGTAGTCAAGCGGGCGTAGGGGCATGCTTTCAATGTAAGCAATATATTTTTTCTTAACTATCTAATGATGTACAATACATGCTGTTAACATAAGTTTAATATATACACCTAAGAAGAAATAAAAAAAAATGCTGATGTCACAAAGGTTGGCAAAAATGCAATGCATGGGGATAAACAGGGGAATGTAAGAACTACCCAGTCAGATGTGTAATAAAGGAATAATAGTGGATAAGTATCCCTATAAAGAGCTATAAGATGACAAAGAAAAAATGTTGAGCTGTTAGAGCAGACTCAAGCAGCAGTGGAAAGGGAAGAGCAGTGAATAGAAATGACAACATATAAAAAATTGTGACATCAGTACTGGGTTGACACGCAATGTATTAGAGGGACAGCTGGAAGGGAACAAAATAAGTCTTAAAAGGCGAGTGTTCAGGGCATAAACATGAATATTGAAGAGACAAAAGGCAGGGATCTTAAAGCTGGGGATGGGGTGGAAGGGTCAGAGCATAGTCAGCTGCCAAAGAACATAATGCTCAGCTTGGAGTGTAGAACTGGAGGAAGGGTTATGCTTGATGGCAGTAAAAGGGAAGGCGGGGAGGGATGGGCAGAAACAGCAAGGAAAATGCAGATAATTATGTGAGAACTGGGGATTCATTGAATCTTGTGAAAAGAAAAAAGAATACAGAAAAGTTAGAAAGGATCGGGGAGTCATTGTTCTGTTTTAACAGACAAAATTGAAAATCAAAGATGGGGGAATATGTTGCATTATACCTATCCAAAGGGAGACATGGATGACAAGCCAGAATGAGGGAAGAGGCAAGTAGCAGCTGTATTTAATAAAGAGTGTCAAAGAATCATGGCAAAAGTGATAAAAAGCAGATAAGCAGCTGGATTATTTGGCTGGGAAGGGTAGAATGTGCACTTTCAACAACAGAAATCATATATCCACCAGAGATGAAGAAGGGTTCTACCAGAACTTTTTGGTAATTGAGCAGAGACAAGAAGAGATGACCAGAAATAATATGGGGAGTGCAGTATCACAACAGAACCAGACAAAAGACAGGCTGTATAGAAGGAAGGAAGGAATATAAGAAAAAAATGAGGCAAGATCTCGCTCAAGGATTGAGAGAAGAAGGTTGCCTGCACATATGGAGGAAAAGGTATCCAAACATGTGGCAATACATCTTCAAAAAATATTTTGCTACAGATTAAGTAGATTAGACAGGTTTGTAGGGAAGGAAAACCTAATTGAAATAAAGAAGACCTCCAAATGCAGGATAAACAAATATCAAATCATACAGCAGTGAGACTTGAGGTAAGTGTACAGAAACTGAAAACAATAAGGAGATGGGCTGGTTATAAATGGAAGGGGACAGGACAAAGAAACATTGCAAAGATTAGTAAAGAAGTCAATACAGGACAATATGACCGATGACAAACTAGAAGAGAGCTCTGGTGGAATGGAATGGAATCAGAGTCACTGTTAGGGGAAAACTGATTAGTGCAGAAGGCGAGAAGGGGGAGAGCAGCTAGAGGTGTTACAAAAGGAAGCTCGAAGAAATGAAACTAGAAGGGAAGCACTACAGATCAGAGAGACAGAAATAAGAATGGAAGTAGAGAGTAAAATTATTACTGAACAAGAAATTCAACAATGGTGCTGGAAAGTATTTTATCAACCACCCGTGACACTAAAGTTCCCATCGAAACACAATTCATCTCCCACTTTGTGAACTCAATTCTATCCTTAGTATCACAGGACAGTTCCTTCCTCACTATCCCCCCCCAACACAAATAACACTAATACGAGCTTTACCCTCAAAACAGTTTCCACCACTTCAATCAAAAGCATGCTCTCCAAACTAAAAACCTCATCAACAGCAGCCGACCTACTCCCCAGCTATTTCTTGAAACTCACAACAGATGCTATTGCTATCCCAGTCTCCACTCTCATAAACAGATCAATTGTTGAAAACTATGTGCCCAAACACTGGAAAATATCCTATGTTACACCCATACATAAAGGTGGGACCTCCACTGAACCTAATAACTACAGACCCATTGCTTTACTCTCCCCCCTGGCCAAAATCCAAGAAAAATGCACCCATACCCGGATGCTAAACTATCTCCTAGACAGCAACATCTTGTCACCTACTCAGCATGGATTCAGACCTGCCCATAGTACCACTACAGCCCTCCTCTGCTTCACAGACACAGTAAACCATCTCAAAAATGAAGGCCTGCAGGTGTCAACCCTTTTTTTTTGGATATGTCCAAAGCATTTGACACAGTCTCACACCAAATCCTGCTAAACAAACTAAACCAATATCGCCTATCAAATTCCACTCTTACCTGGTTCCAAAGCTACTTAACTGATGGGTACCAAGCTGTGAAATGGAAAAATTCTCTCTCTCCTCAGCTGCCCATAACTATAGGAGTCCCAAAGGGTTCTATCTTAGGACCACTACTATTCACAGTCTTCACAAATGACCTCCATACCTCCACACAGCATGCATCTATCATTCAGTATACAGATGACACTACCTTAATCTGTGGTGCACAAAACATTCCCACCCTCCTGCAAACAACTCAGCTAGCATTCTCTGACGTTGAAAACTACCTTACCAAAGCCCAACTTATCCTCAATCCAAAGAAAACTCATCTTATGATTATAACCAGTTCTAACAAAAACACGGATAACAGTCAATTCACCATCTACTCCACAAATGCTACTCCAATCACTCCACTGGCACAGGCTAAGCTACTGGGAATAACCATAGACTCCCACCTAAAATGTGATAGTCATTTCAACTTAACTATTAAAAAAATACATGCCAAATTGGGATAACTCTACTGTATCAAACCATTTCTTACCAACAACACAAGATCAGCCATTGCTTGCTCCCAACTTCTATCCACCATACTCTATGCATCTCCCATTCTGACTAATCTCAACAAAACTGAACTAAGCAAAATGGAAGCCTGCTATAACAGAATTGCCCGCTTTGCTGCAAATTGCTCATATAGAAATCATCACTGTACTGCTTTGAGACAGCTCCACTGGCTTGAACTGCCCAACCTCCTAACTTACAATCAGCTCTGCCTCTGTTGTTCTGTCTATTACCTCCCCAATAACTGTCCTGCCCTCAAAAACCTAGTACAACATCACTCAGCCAAAAGGCCTCTTAGATCATCAAGCAAACTACTACTAGAAGTCACCAACAGCTACAATAGCTTTGGAGACACACTATATAGTAGTTCAGTGGCTAAAAAATGGAACTCTCTCCCCACTAGCATACAAAACACATAATCCAAAGTCTCCTTTAAAAACCTCATTAGGCAACATCTCAAGCAAAGTTGGCAATGCCATGATTGCTCCCCAGGCTAGTGAAAGCGGGTAAGGTACACATACTAAACCTAGAGTACTTGATAATAGTTTTCAATCTTACTCACAAACACTGGCTAATCTACAGTGTATGTACTGTACCTGTGTACTATGTATGTATTCTACCTATGTTCCAAATTTCAGCTGTACACCACAAATCTATTAATTACCTTTATTTTTAAATTAATATTTTTTGTTTATTCTCTCCACTGT
The DNA here is from genome assembly GCF_019279795.1 of Protopterus annectens. Classification (NCBI taxonomy): domain Eukaryota; kingdom Metazoa; phylum Chordata; order Ceratodontiformes; family Protopteridae; genus Protopterus; species Protopterus annectens. The sequence continues at coordinate 1,474,077,664 of NC_056744.1, forward strand.
AACTGTTGATGTGCCACATACCACTGTAAAAACATGTATTTTGTAATTTGTGTGTATACTGCTCATGTCTAACTAAATGTATCTGTAATTTTTCTTTGTGGAGCTTTTCTCCCCGGGCCTCTGCTGAAAAAGGGCCTTTTTGGCTCAGTCAGACACACCGGGTTAACAAATGTAAAATAAAATAAATAAATAAATAAATTAAAGTAAGCACTGTTAACACTGTAGTGCTGCTTGATTTTACTTAGACCTTGCATCTTTAATGACATGGTACAGGCAAAGTGCATTGTTGGATATTGAAAAAGGCACTGAAGAAAGAGCTAGCAAAGAAACACAAGAAGAATTGGGCATAAAGAGAGAGAGAAAATGAGAGATAGCGGTACAGAGGATAAGGAGGAGGAGATGTAGATATTTGAAAGAGGATGTTAGTCAGGGAAATATTCTCTAAATACTACAGAGCTAATTAGAGAAAGATTCAGGTGAGGTTACTACAGGGATATTTACAAACAAGAGAAAAGGGTAATAGTCTCAGAATGGAAATGGAAAAAGAATGTAGAGGGATATATGCTTGAGGGCCAACAAAGAGACAAATTGTATGCAGGAGTGACAAAGGAAGAGATAAGTAAAGCCATATACAGGCAGAAGGAGAGAAAAGATAGAGGGCCAAATGCTTTGCCCCTTGAATTCTACAAAATGGATGTCCCCAAAACCATTTACCTAATGGGACAAATCTAGTCAACAAAGTGTAAGTAAATAACATAAAACAATGAGGAGGAGAGAAACTGTGGAAGGTCCATGAGGAGGAATATGAGAAAATATATAGCTCAGGCAAAATATCTAAAAGGATGAAGAGGGCCAGGATACCTGTGATACCCAAAGGAAGAGAAGAAAGAGAGGAAGTGGAAAAGTGTAGGCCTATCTTTGATTAATGTAGACGTCACCATCTTGACAAATGCAGAAAGAGTGGATAAAGTTTTGCCAAAAATAATACAAGCAGGGCAGGCTGGCTTTATGAAATGAAGAAAGGCAAAAGCACTAGTGGGGCTAGCTGGAATTTATGCACAGGAGGAAGTGGAACAGAAGCAGAAAAGGAAAGTTGGGATTACGTTCTTTGACCTGCAAAAGGCCTTTGATATGGAGAGGTGGGAATTCCTATGCAAGACACTACAGCCAAGGCAGGTAGGGGAAAAGTTCATATGTTGGATGTGTACAATATAGTAAGGTCCTGAAACTGAAATACTAATAAATGGAGGATTATCTGCGGAGGAGACATGGATAGAGAAAAGAAATAAACAGGAGTGCTCCCTCTCACTAGGACTGTTCATGCTTGTGATTGAACAGCTTGTAATGGAAGTCAGACACAATTTAGCCAAGCTTGAGGAAAAGGAGGAAATAAAATCTCAATTTTTTTTATATGCAGATAAATGCGTTTTAATGTCAGATAATGTGTCTGCAGCAAAAGAGACTATAAGAGAGAGACATTTGAGAAGTTTAGGGTAAATGACGGGACTTGAGTTCAACAACAAAACGTTGAGTAGTGACAGTAGGAAAAGGGAAGTGGGGAATAGGGAAGACACAAGAGCCAGACTTCTCCAAGTACCTAAGGCTGTGTGTTGGAAACACAGTAAGACAGACAATTGGAAGAAGCTTAGAGGAAGATGGAAAAAGGTAAGGGTTACTCTCCAGAAATGAGGTGAGAAAACTTGTACACTGCAACATAGTGAGCAAGGCAAAACTGCATCCATTAGTCTGTGGACACACTTCATGCTTTTCTTACCATGATGACACTGATATTAAAGTTTACTTTCTTTCTTCATTGGCATCATCATGGGGAAAGTGCAATTTTCAAGTTTTTCCTTGCAAAATAGCAGCCAAAAACCTTTATCAGTGGAGTGAAAAAATACATATGACCAATGTGCTTTAACAAACGTGAGTAAGGGAGAGGGGACATGGAGACACTTACTACAGGACATATAGTAAGTGAAGCAGTACTAAAAGAACTGGTATGTATGAAATGGGATGAGAGGCACAGAAAGGTGGGGTCAAAGACAGACAATAAGAATGAAGAGATTTAGAGGGCAAGTGGGATTTGGTATGCACAGAAAAGAATGCTGGGAAAGATTTAAAACAAAACTGGAGTTAATATAGTGGTGCAGCAATTAGCGTTGCTGCCTCACAGCAAGAGGTTCTCCGGTTCGATCCTCGGCTGGGGTGCCTTCTGTGTGGAGTCTGCATGTCCTCCCTGTGGTCGTGTGGGTTTCCTCCGGGTGCTCCGGTTTCCTTCCACATCCCAAAGACATTTTATAGGTGGATTGGACACTCTAAATTGGCCCTAGGTATGAGTGCGTGCGTGTGCCTTCTGTGGAAGGTTGGGCATCGGGCTGGCAACTCAACACCGTAAAACTCCACTGCCAATCATGAGCGGACAGGTGATCTGCTGTGGTGACCCCTAACTGGGAAAAAGCCAAAAAAGAAGAAGAAGAAGACTGGAGTTAATACTGAAATATAGAATACCAGAGGCTTAGTGGTAGAACTACTCATGCTCAGACCTGGAAAAAGGATCCAGACAGGGCAACAGGAAGGGTAAACGGATAGAGGATGACACCCTTTAAGAAGTGTAAGAGACTTGGAAGGCAAAAGACCAAACAGATTTATGAGTAGCTAAGGGAAAGAAGGCATGGGATCAAACAAGCAAAAATGAGAAAGAACTTTTAAAAGCCATCACCTGATGCCAACATGACCCTCTAGACAATAAAATCTTCAAAGCATCTTATGGACGTTTAAAATAGAAATACAACCGTTTGACTTCGAATAAAAGCAAACTTAACACTGTGTATAGTTTAGTGCTTTTGTTCCATTATTTATTAGGACTTCATCAAAGCTGAACCCTAACAGTAAACAAATATTTTTATATAAACAGTATATCATGTGATCAATTAAATAATTAATTAACTTGTTATTTCTTTTTAAAATCATATGTGTTGTGATTTTAGCAAGCATTTAATATTAATAATTTCATTCAAGCCTGGTGGCTTGTCTGCTTGCAATAAAGTCTGCCAATTAGCTTCTTTCATCTTCAAACAAATATTTAAATCACCACCAAACAAATCATGTGTTATACGATCAATAATAAAATTGTAGACTTTTTAAAATTAAACCAGTGAGAAGCATGCTTCATTAGAGCATTTGTAAAATCTTTGTTTTTGACTGCTAATATATGTTCATATATTCTTTTTGATGTTTTCCTTGTCATGCCAGTGTGAAAACTTTCACAAGATTCACAGGTTACTAAATAAACAACCAAACTAGAATTACATGTGAATCTATTTCTGGCCCAAATCTGTCTCTGGGAATTCTTCCAAACAAAATTACAGCCTTCAGTAATGATGGCACTTAAACATGCCACATCTAGTATTAACTTGTGGTGTTACTGTCTTTTCAAAACAACACTTTTACATTATATTTTTTCTTATAATTAAATTTATGTCTGGTTCCAATATCTGAAGACAAATATTTGTTACAAAGAATGATTTTTCAATTACTGTTAACCATGCTGTTAATGTTATAAAAATCCAGAGATATTGGTAGAGGAAACCCCTTCATGTTAGAGGGGTCTTGTTGACTTTCACTAGCTTTTGTAAAGCCTGCCTTTATGATAGAAGCAAAATGTTGTATTTCTACAGCTTTTAACTTCGTCAGTAATTCTAATACCTTTACAGAGCAGCATCTTTCAATAAATAATTTTCTTAAATATACTATTTCACTTTTGAACCTTACATCACTAGTTGTCATACAACTTGGTCTCGTAAATTCTCCTTTTTTTTCTTTCATAAACTTTGGATGTTGACTATCAACACTTAGATATGTTTATTTAAATCTAGTTCAGTTTCAACATCTAAAAATGTTACAGTGGTACCTAGTCTGCCCTTGGTGAAAGTTAAAAATAAGTATTACTATTAACTGTAGTTTTAGTAAAACTGAGGTAGTTTCTGTGTTTTTTTAGATTCCATTTTAAATCCTGTGGTACAGAGATCTGAATATTTTCTAAAAGATTCTTGGGCATTGTTGGATTTAGTGCACCAATACAGTTTTACTGCAAAAGAACAACTAATGTTCACCTTTGATGTGGTGTCCCTTATACTTGTATAGTGCAAGAAGTGGAACTTGATTACCTTAGAGAATACTTGGGAAGGTTTACTGACTTAAGTAACTCTTACATAAACCTTATTTGCATATTTACTGAATTAGTATTAAATAATACATTTTTTTACATTTAATGTTTTTTTAGACAAAAGTGTGGTGTCATGTTACTATGAGAGCAAGAATGACACCATCATTTGCAAATTTGGTAATGAGTTGGTGGGAAACAGAAATGTTAAGGACCCACACACTTTTTAACAGAACAGCCTTTTATAATAGGTACATCGATGACTTGCTTTTTGTCTGGGAGCGTAGTCTAGAAGAACTTGACATTTTTCTTCTGGACTTGAATAGCACTATTGATTTTTCAAATTTCACTATGGGCAAATTAGGTGCCATTGTTGCATTTTTAGATGTTGAAATTGAACTGGATATAAATAAACAAATATTTAGTAATATCTGGAGAAAATCTTCTTTTATTAATAATTATCCAAGTTTTGATAGTTAACATTTAAAGTTTATGAAAGAAAATGTTTTGAAAGGACAATTTATATAGTATACTAAGTCATCTGACAAGTAGTAATGTAAGATTCAAATGTGAAATATTATATTTAAGAAAATTATTTATTGAAATATTTTGTAAAGGTATTAGTTAATAGTAACTGGAGAATCATTCATGGAATCAAAGATTTGCCTTCAGTTTTTGGAACTAGATCTACATTTAATTATAGGAAAAATTATAAAAGAGTTGCTTGAAAGGACATTGAAGCCGCAAGTTAGTAATAAATGTGACATGTTTAAATGCCATAATTGTAACTACTGCTGATTCATTAATGAAGGGTCTAATGTTGTTTTAAAACACCCCCAGAGACAGATTTGGGCCAAAAATGGATTCACTTGTAATTCTAGTGTAGTTTTTTTATTTAGCAAACTACAAGGAAATATCAAAAAGAATATATGAACATATATTAGCAGTCAAAAATAAAGATTTTACAAATGCTGTAGTGAAGCATGATTCGCACTGTGTTAGTTTTAGAAAGTTTACATTTTTTATTATTGATCATATAACACATGATTTGGTGGTGATTTAAATAATTGTTTGGAGGTGAAGGATGTTAATTGGTAGATATTATTGCAAGCAAATAAGCCACCAGGCTTGAATGAATACATTAATATTAAATTCTTGTTTAAATCACAACACATATAATTTGAAAATTAATTTAAATTAAATTAATTATTATACAAGAAATAGGAATTGTAAATGTTGTAATGTTTAAGGAAGTTTTTATGTAACTTGCTTTTAAAAAATTAATTATTTAATTGATCACGATATATTTTTGTATAAAAAGATTTTTTTTGCTTTTGAAGTTCTAATAAATAATGGAATGAAAGTACTTAGCAAGACACAGTGTTAAGTTTTAATAAAAGTCAGAAGGTTGTACTTGTATTTTAATTTTCCATACAATGATTTGAAGAATGAGAAAGACTTGGAAAGTGAATAGAACGAAGTTGCAAGATACTAACAGAGGGCAATTCAGGCAGTGAGGCACATGCAGAAAGTAATTGGAGCAGGAGATCAAAGCCTTTAAATATTGCATAGATGGCATTTGTCCCCTATAAAATTGGTAAAGGGAGGCAGAAAGTAGGATAGTAGATGCTGGAAGTGTCAGGAGGAAGAGGCAGGAATGATACGCATGCTCTGGGATGTGGTTGGGCACAAGACATCTGGAAGTGACCACAAAAGTTTTAGGGAGATATATTTTAAAAAAAGAAGCAGAACATAATTGGGAATTATGGAAATAAAGAGAAATTAATATTATCAGAATGCTAGGTACTGAAGTTAAAGTTATCATAACTTAAACTGCAAGAGACCAAAAAAGTACTGGAGTGTGAATCACGCAGAGGTTCCTGGACATGGGGAGATGATGGCAAAAACTGACTGGAATGAGGAAATGATAGGACAGAAAAATGAAAAGAAAAAAATGGAAAGAGATAGTAGAATGCTACAAGACTGGAATACAGACAGGGTGAAACCAAGGGGAAGCTTGGGGGAGGGGTGGAATATGGCAGGAAATGAAGCAGCCAACCACTGATGACATATGGTGCACCATGCATGATGACAGCATATGCATTTAATATATTGTACTGAATTAATAAAATTTAAACAAATGTTAAGTAAGTAAATAAAATAAATAAAGCAACAGCAATTCCTGGTGCTTCACCTCATCTGAATCTGGAGTTTACCCATGTGGCACTTGGTGCAGTTGAAGTCCATGCAGATTGGCTGAAGTACTTGTTTTCAGATGTTTTTGGATCCATCACATGACTGTATCTCCATTTGTCTGTATGATCACTGCTTGGGAATCATTTACAGCAGCAGCAGTAGTTGGTGTGCCTCATTGTGTCTTGACATTTTTGCACAAGATTGAGCTTTGGTAAAGCATAAACGGTTTGTTTTTGACTGTAGAGGAAAGAGTATGCTTGCTTTTCCTACTGATCCTCCTGTGCCATATCATTATTGTTATAGTTAGTAAGCTGAGGTTGTAAGCTATTTTACAGTACTGGTAGGGTAACTCTTATATTATTTCTGAGTCATCAGTTGTACTGGACACAACCACTGCCAAATAGTGTCTTGGGAGTAGCTTTGAAATTCAGTAAATATAGTTTTGAGTCTGGTTGCTTTAGAATTATTTTGGCTTTTTAACTGTTTAATATTCTGCCCTTTTATAGTAGGATAAATCAGACTAGAAGTTGTATATTAGAAGCTGTTCTTTCTAGAATCTGCAAGTTCACATGGCAAAAACTGTATATCATTGTGGGGATTTCATTAGGACTTTACTATCAGATGAGCATGTTTTAGCCTTTGACTTGCTAACTCATAATGCTTGACAGTGAGGTAATTTTGTTGTCTCATGAATAATGGTCAACCAAGACTTTGTGCTCCCACACCCTTCCCCATCAAGCTTGCCCAAATCCACACACTTTTCTGCTGTAGTCTGTAGTTAACTAGAAGTACTTGTTGTCATGCAAGCTTTTGTTTTTTTTTTGTACAGAATTCTTATGTACTTAGTGCCTTTTCTATAACTTCACTAATAGTAGACCACCATACAGAAATATGGGTTTTCTCTGTTTCCCTATACATTTTTCAGACCCAGGTAGCCCTTTTTACACCTTTATCATAATGCTGTCATATTATATCGATGGAGTAATTAGTCTGTCTATGCACAGTAGAACACCGTTATCTTCTGACAAATGCAGTTTTACCATGTAGCATCCTTGCAGCTGGGTAAATATTTTGTATTTTGTACAACTTTTCAGCAATCCTTCCTTAAGTGGCTACTCAACATTGGAAGATTCATGTCTTTTTGGATGACATGTCCCACAGAATTCAGCCTTTCTTCTGATTTTCTAACACTGGCCTACATGGCTGTACCATTTACATGAATTCTTCAGTATCATCCTAATTTTCTAATGTTCAGCTGTCCTTCAAAGAATTTTAGATAGAGTATTATTTATTGTAAGCACTCTGTCAGGAATCTGAAATGCATTGACACTCTAGAGTTGTTTAGTGGATCTGATCACCAGTGCCAGTGTTTTTTCATTCTATAGGTGAACAGAACTGCTCTGTACTTTGTGAGTAATGCATACACTTTTCAGATACCCACATACCTGATAGGTGCCCTTACTCATAGTGATGTTCATTCTCAGTCATTGCATGTGAGAAGACTATAATTGGTAATAACTTACCTCCTTGTTTTTGCCAAATATATCTCCTAGGTCATAATTGCTTACATCTGCATTGACTGCAACATATTTGTGTTATAGTACATTGTGACATCACTCATCTGGGGCAGTAATCAAGGAGCCTCAATCTCACCATTGCCATGAATTGGGGCTCCTTGATTATTGGCTCAGTGGAGGGATGTCACATATTGGTGACAGTGATGGAATTGAGGCTTCTTGATTACTGTCCCAGAGGAGTGACATCAAATATTGGTGAGCAGTGGTGTGGATATTAATTTAACGTCTGTAATTTGTAAGCAGTTGTCACTAAAGGTGAGTGTAATCTCAGCAGCCACAAGGTAAACATGTATAGTTTCATTTTTCACAACAGTTTTATTTGTTTTTATTATTTAGTTTAGTCAGAGAAAGCAGGCAAAGATGTCAGCAGAGGATTATGGCAAGCTGACAGTGAACCATTTGGCTAAAGTGTGCAAATCCAAAGGACTGTTGCATGCCAACTTGACTAAAGAGGAAGTTGCAGCTGCAGCACAGACCAGCAACCAGGAGGACAACCAGTTTGGTGATGGGGATATGCAGATCTCAGAAACAGGACAGTCACCTTTTCCTCAGAGGATTTAAAAGCTGTCTAGAATTAAAAACACTTGAAATTGTGGCAAAACACATGTAAATAGAATCAAAAGAGAGACTGTGGCATTTGAAGGTTGAAGAAAATTAGAGACTGAAGCTTTTGGAGGGTGAAGAAATTGTGAAGCATGAGAGGGACATGCTGACTCTTCGATAGGAACATGGAGGTAATGGGGAAGGGAATAATTGAATCCCAGAAGCAACAAAGGTAAGAAACCAGTTGACTTAATGGTTAAGGTCTTTGCCTCCCGTACTCAAGGTCCAAGATTTGATCCTGACCTCCGACCAATGCCTGTTTGGAGTTTGCATGTTTTCCCTGTGTCTCTGTGGGGTTCCTTCCACATCCAAAAAAACATGCTGAGTGTTTCCATCTCAAGCTCACCAATGAATGGAGCTATGGGCAGCAGCACAGACTCCATGGTGCCCTATAAGGGGAAGAGTTGTACAGACCAACCGCTTTGGGCATCTACTGTGGTGCACAGTATCCTCAAGATAGGAGAACACAGATCACAGACTGTGTGCCATGGCAGGGCTAGTCACTTGGTGGTGTAAGATATGGCTCTAGATGATTTAGTCATGTTGACTAATATCTCCAAAATGGGCATGGATAGTTACCGGTGATACAGTGGGTTGAGGACCTGGTCTACTCCAACCTATGCTAGGGACCCATGGTAAGGGTTGGAGGGGTATATGTGCCCCTGTTGGCCAGTCTGTGGCCACCATAAAAAGCTCAGCAGCCCTGGGTTAATAAGCTACTGGCCAGCCAGTGTCTGGTTGCCCAGCCTGGGTTACCTGGGATAGCGAAAACTGGACATAAAACCAAAAAACCTGCCAAACATGAACTAAGAATTGCTACACTTAATATAGGTTCACTGACAGGATGCAGCTTAGAAGTGGATGACATGATGATACAGAGAAGGCTCAACATCATATGTATCCAAGAGACAAGATGGAAGGGCAGTGCAGCAAAGCCACTTGACTTGGGATCCAGACTCTACTACTCAGTAGGGGAACAGGTTAGACATGGTGTAGGAATTGTGTGAGAGAGGGGCTTCAGAAGGCAGTGAGAGATATCATCAGAATTAATGACAGTAGGGGGACAGGTTAGAAATGGTGTAGAAATTGTGTGAGAGAGAGGCTTCAGAAGGCAGTGAGAAATATCATCAGAATTAATGACAGATGTATGGCAATCAGACTCCTGTGTAATGATAGGGCAGTATTCATAATCATGCCCACATGAAAAAGACTGCATTCAGACAGCAGTTGCAGGACCTACTAGATAAAGCAGGACAACATGAATTTGTGTTGATAATGGGTGACTTGAATGCACATATCGGGACAGACAGAACAGGATATGAAGACTGCCTGGGTACACATGGGTAGGGCAATAGGAATAAAAAAAGAGAAGCCATTCTAGACTTCTGTCTGGCAAATGGCTTAATAGTATCCAACATATAGCTCAGAAAGAGCGACAGACACAAGATCACATACAGGAGTAGCCAACATGCACCTCAGGTAGACTTCTTCCTAATAAGGAAAAGGCACTATCCATGATTGCAAAGTCATCCCAGTAAAGCAGTCGGCCCACAGCATAAACCACTAGTTGCCACAATCAGCTGCAAGCAGTGGTCAGAGAAGGCTCTAAGGTCAACAGACCAGGGGAAGACCTGGAAGTTGACTGGAGAAAATTACAGCAGTTCAAGGAATTAATCAGGACTCGAGCACCCCAAGAAGAGGAGGAAATAGATAGAGTTAAACAAAAATGGCAGTGCCTAAGAATGGCATGTGTTAGGACTACAGAAAAGATATGTGGTTGAGCCAGGCATGGAAATAAAGTACATAAGGAAAGCTGATGATGAAATGCAGAAGTCCAGGAAGTCAACAAAAGAAAGAAGGAATGCAGAAAGAAGTGGGAGATAGAAAAGACTGACCAATCTAGGAAGGACTACTGGTTGGCTAACATTGCAATAGCAAAGAATAGGGCATTGGAGGCACTCTACCAATTTCTGTAAAGTGACTCAGTAAGTGGCACAAAGAAACTATATCAGGTTGCAAGGCAAAGACAGAAAGATAAAGAAGATAGTCAGACACCCTTCATAAGGGATGCCAGCAACAACCTGCGCACCAGTCAACAGGACATCAAAGGCAGATGGAAGGAGTATTTCCAGCAGCTTCTGAATGAAGAAAACCCCACAGAAATTGTACTGCCCCAGAAACAGCCTACAATGAGAGAAGAAGAGAAGCCCACCCTAGAAGAAGTAAGAACAGCACTAAGGAAAATTAAATCAGGGAAAGCAGCAGGTTCAGATGAGGTTACAGCAGATATGATAAAGATGTTGGGTGAGATAGGGGAGAAATGGCTTCTGAGGGTACTTGTAGCTGTGTGAAGAGAAAGGTGTATTCCAGATGACTGGAGAATAAGCATACTCCTGCCAGTGTACAAGAACAAAGGGGACATCTACAACTGTGGGCAGTATAGAGGCATCAAACTCCTATCACATTGCATGAAAGTTCAGGAGAGGGTGATTGATAAATGGATATGCAGAGTAGTAGAACATAAGATGGGAGATGAGCAGTTCAGATTCAGGTCAGGATGCAGCACAATTGACCCAATGTTTGCAGCAAGACAGATACTTGAGAAGAAGCTAGAGATGAGGAGAGAGTCCAACTGGGCATGCCTAGACTTGGCGAAAGCATACGACAAGGTCCCAAGAAAGCTGATCTGGGCAGTACTACGATGGTTTGAAGTTCTAGAAACATTGGTAGAATTAGTGCAGGCTGAGCCCACTGCTGTTCATACTGGTGATGGGCTACATTAGAAACAGGTCAGAGGAGACAGATCAGTAAAGTTGCTGTATGCAGATTATGTGGCATTACAATCAGACTCTGAGCAAGAACTTCAGCAAAGTATAGGAGAATGGAATGCAAAACTGAAGGCACATGGGATGAAACTAAGCACAGATAAGATGGTGGTAATGGCAGCAAACTGGGGAAATCAGAAAAAGCTGAGAATAGAGATAGAAGGGAGGATAGTGGAACAGGTAAACAGCTTCAGGTATCTGAGAGGGATGGTTGAGGAGAAGTCTGAATGAAGAGGTCAGAGCTAGAATCAGGGGGGCTGCAGCCAACTGGCATAGAGTCTCAGGTGTAGTCTATGACAGAAGAATGCCAAAGAATCTGAAAAGCAAGGTGTACAAGACAGCAGGATGACCAGAACTATGGTACAGAAACCTGGGCAATAATGACAGAACAGTTGAAGAAGCTAGTGGTGATGGCAATGAAGTGCCTGAGAATGGTGGTAGGATGCACATTGTGAGACAGACGAGGAAATGAGGACATAAGAGCAGAAGCTAAAGTAGCTCCAATTGCAGAAAAGATCAAAGAGAACAGATTACTTTGGTTTGGGCACATGCAGAAAAGCAGATGACAGTCTGGTGTGGAAGATTCAGACAGACAGGAAGAAGGTAAGATGAAGCGAGGACATCCAGCAAAGAGGTGGATGGATTGTGTGAAAGAAGATCTGTGACAGTCAGGCAGGAGTGTGGCACTGAATCAAGAGAGTTGGCGACAGTTAATACGATACCCCGACCCCATGTAGAAAAAATGTGAAAAAGAGGGCTGTTGATGATGATGATAAGCAACAAAGGTCTGTAAATTTCTTCCACAGTATAAAGAAGGTGATAATTTTATATAGACAATATCATGTTGACCAAGGGCAATAGGTACGGTTCCTGACCCCCTTATTCCACGGTAAAACTGTAACTGCTGTTTCTAAATTGTCCGATACTGATTGTTTAAATTTTGACAAGTTTAAACAATATTTATTAGAATGTTTAAAGTTAACACCTGAAGCTTACAGAAAAGTTTTGTAAGCATAGATGTAGGACAGATGAAAGTTTGTGATTATATTGCTTAGCTAAGCACTTATTTTCATAGGTGGTTGAGTGGGTGTCAGATCGCCACCTTTGAAGGGCTGGCAGACCTTTTAGTGAGGGAACAAGTTCTCAGCACTTTGCCTGAAGACATGAGAAGCTGGTTGGCAGACCTGGGGTGCAACTGCAGATGAGTTGAGGAGAAAAGGGGATCTCTAATTAGCAAGCAGGGCACTACTGCACAAGAAGGGGATACCCAATGCTACACAGTAGTTCAGCTACACAGCCAGGATCAAGATTTTGATGTTTTAAATGTAACCAGAATGTCCATGTTGCATAAGAATGTCCACTGAAGCAAGGTGGGGGACAAAAGATGGGGGAGCCAGCAAATAAGAATAACAACATGCCAGTGGTAAGTTGTCTGGAGACAACAGGGGTACCAAACTATCACCGGAGTATGTATCCTATCTTAGTGGATGGAAAACAGGCCACTTCTAAGAGAGGCACAAACTCTGACAACCATTGTGAAGTCTACAGTGGTAAAAGAGGAGCAGTACTTGCCTGGGTAGTCCATGCCAGTTAGAGCTTTAACAGAGACACCATTCCAAATACCTTTGGCCAGGTTTCACCTTGACTGGGAGGGTGGAAAAGGAAGCAAGCAAGTAGGTGTGTTTGACAGTAACTTTGCAGATGTCTTGATAGGGAATAATTTTGATAATGCAGTACCTTGTGTGCATACAGTTACATGCAGTCAAGCTTGGAGACAGGCATGTGGGTCTGGTAGCCTGACGAGACCCATACAGACTTCACACCCGCACCCGGGGCTGGTGATGTGGCTAGTTCAACAAGGGAGCTACCCTGTAGCAGTGAACCTGAAGGTGAGCCACAGTTGCTGATAGGTACTGATGTTCTCTTGGACAGGGTGACTGCAAGGGCAGAGGTGAGTGGTAGTAACAAGGCTGACAGTGAGGCATGACTGCCAGAAAGTACCAGGTTCCATTGGAAGGGGAAGTGGGAAAGCTCACAAACGTGGAGTTGAGATCGGCTCAACTCTCTGACCCTAACATTATGAGGCTTGAGGGAGGCACCTGATTCTCAAGAAAAAGGGAAGCCTGTATACTCGAACAAAGGGTTACTGCACAGAGAGTGGACCCTTGAGAGAGGGCTAGAGGGTGAGGTAATACAGCAGTTGGTAGTACCTACAGCCTACCATTTGGCACTTCTAGCCATAGCCCATGACATTCCTTTTGCAGGTCATATGAGCATAAAGTGTACCAACAGATGTTTTATTCAGAACTTTTCTTTGCCTGGGATTTCAAAGGATGTAACAGGGTACTGCAGGATCTGTGGGCAGTGCCAAAAGTAGACAAGGCAGGAGACAAGGCCAAAGCTCCTTTGATGTCTAAAGGGTAGCTATGGATATTGTCGAGACTCTGAGTACCCCAAGTTCCACAGAGAAGAAATATATCCTAGTGGTAGTAGATTATGCTACTAGATACCCTGAATGGCTCTGTCCTCCAATGAAGCAAAGAATATGGCAAATGCTTTGTTAGATATTTTCAGCAGGGTAGGTTTCTCGAGAGGAAATACTGACTGGCAGAGGTGCCAATTTCATGTCAGATCTGCTGGCTTGTCTGTGGGAGTGCTGTGGGGTGAAGCACCTAAAGACCACCCTCTACCAGCCCCAGACTAATGGTCTTGTGTAGAGGTTAAACTCTATACTGAAGACCATGCTAAGGGCATTTGTAGGCCAGTGTAAGAAAGATGGGGCAAATATTTGCCCCATCTGCTGTTTGCATGCAGAGAAGTACCCCAGGAATCCACAGGTTTTTCACCCTTTGAGTTACTGTATAGGCTTAGGGTAAAGGGGCCCTTGGATTTGAATCACTATGAGTGGGAGGGTAAGTGTGAATCCCACAAGGAGTCTGTTGTGACATATGTCCTAAACCTCAGGACAAGGCTTAGGGAGCACATGGGCCTGGCCCAGGAGAACACGGCAGAAGTATAACAGCAGAAAAAAGACTGGTATGACAGGAATGTTCAAGCCCAAAAGTATGCTGTGGGACAGCAGGTTATGGTGCTCATTCCTGTCACAGTCAATAAGCTGCAGCAGGCAGCTTGGGAAGAACCTTTCAAAGTGGTAAGGAAGGTCAGTGATGTCAACTACATGGTAGAACTGCTAGGCAGGAGGCAGGGACACAAATTGTACCATGTTAACATGATGAAGCCTTACCATGATAGGGAGACCCTGGTGTTGAGTATTTGAAATAGGTGGCAGGAGATGTCTGAGGGGATCTGTTGACTGATCTCCTCCGTGAGGCTCGGACTGACACCTCAGTGGAAGGGGTAGCAGTGTCCTAGTGGCTATCCCCTACCCAAGAAATCCGAGTAGTGTTACAGGAGTCTGGGGACATGTTCACTGGGAAACCTGGGTTCATCCACCTGGTGAAGCACTGTAGTGGAGTCAGCAATGCCAGTGCAGATGGGCTCATGAGACAGGGTATGGGTTAATGTATTCCCATACAAGCCAATTTCTCTCAAGCAACATTTTTCCAGGGTAACTTGAAAAACTAGCTTTAGTCTTCAAGGGGGAGGGTGGAGATGTGATGATGTGAGGTAGTGGCAGCTATGCCCGAATGAATATGGCCATGCATGTGCAACATATGCCAGCATAGCTAGCTGGAGTTTTTTGAAGAATTATATGTAATTTGAATATCAAACTGATTTGTATAGATGCTTGTGTTAAAACTGTATCAACAGTGAGTCCTGCTGGACAGCAAAAGAAATATACATGTTTGTCAGACTGCACTATTGTTAACTGTTGAAGTGTGTATATTTTAACAGAGGATACTGGATGGGAAGGGGTTAAACTCAGCCCAGCTAACCATAAGAAAAAATAGCTTATAAGTAATTGATTTGGTTTAGGCTATAAAGATTTTTATCTCACAGGTCTGATTGGAGCCAGATACACAATGTCTTGGCTGGTATCCTGCTCTTATTGTCCTTAGTGATGAACTAATTGCTACCCTGGGGTGCCAGAGAATGTTTTTTTGTCTCTGCATGAAGGGTGGAAGTACTGGAATTGTTTTGCAGTCTCCAGATGCTGGAATAAACCATAGCAAAGTCCTAGGTGTGTATTGTGACACATCTCTGACAGATCCTGCCTCACATTTCTAGTAGGGGGGGGCAGTGTAGGAATGAGAATTAGGTGACCAGATTTGATGTCATTCTGTAACCAGCACTGAAATTGTATTTATATACTAGTGAGAGATGTGGCAGAGGACACTCAACATTCTGTTTTGGAACTGACAAGACTGCTCATCCACTTCATCGTGCCTTGCTTTAGTGAGTAACCAGTGAATAGTAATTCTTCAGTCTGTTAGGAAAATATAGTGAGGCTAGTTAAATATTGTTTTTCTGTATCTATCTGGATCATTCTATCTGTGTTATTTTTCATATTTCCTGTGAATTGAAACTCTGGTGTTTGTTGTAAATAGATATTCAGAATTTTTATGTTTTTTTATTTTATTATTTATTAGTAAATATATATATATATATATATATATATATATATATATATATATATATATATATATATATATATATGGGTCTAGGACTAATGCGCAAATGGACATTTCACCAAATCTGAAACGGCCAGGCATACTTACGCGAAAGTGCTTTTCACCAAAGAAGCACTTTCGCGGACGTATGCCTGGAGGTAGACAGAGTTGTGGGGAAGTGATCGTAATACGGTGCGGTTAAGGGAATTTTTCCCTTTTTCCCACTGTAGTGCGATCTCGGAGTGAGAATAATAAAGTAGGGGGTGTGGGGGCACAGTCCCCCACATGGGGGGTGCAGGGGCTTGCCCCCCTGCATAAACATTAATTTACTGTTTTACTGTTTTGTTTTTGTTTATTTTAACACACTTTAGCAAAAGCACTTTTTCGGTGGAATACACTTTTGCTAAAGTGTGTTCGGTGATAATGGATTCGGACTTTTGATCTTTCGATCAAAAGTCCTTGAAACATATATATATATATATATATATGTATATATATATATATATATATATATATATATATATATATATATATATATATATTATCATGGCTGGTCTTTTAGAATATATTTTAACCCTTGAGAGTAATAGCATTTATTTGGTGGCACTGTGGCTTCATTTTCCGTATAGTCTTGCTGATTGGTTAACACTACCATTTCTGTAAGTATTAATTTTACCAAGAGTAATTGGGTACCCTGGTAAGAGCCTTAACGTAGCTGGCTGGTGGCAGTGAATCTTCCTTATAGTCTGGGTGGAGGTGACATAGCAGGTAAATCTGTGACAGCCTTTTCCAGGGGTGTGTGTGTGTGTGTGTGTGTGTGTGTGTGTGTGTGTGTGTGTGTGTGTGTGTGTGTGTGTGTGAAAATCAAAGCTCAAAGAGTGTGTGTGTCAGTTACTTGGAACAGGGACACACAGCACTGATTTCTGCAGAGAGAAATATGGAGTCTTATTTGGGGCCTGGAAAGGAAGTCTAGTCCCAGGACTGGAGTGTGCTCCCTGTGTGCTTTTAAGGGAAATTTTGTTTTGTGCAGAGATCTGTATCTGAAAATACTGTGTGTATCTATTTTTATTCTAAGTGAATGTTCTCCACTGGTGTCAGTGGTGAAGACTGAGGCTCCTTGATTACTGGCCCAGAGGAAAAACATCACATACATGTTGTGTATAACATTTCTGGTGCAGTTGCTAATGCAGTTGTTGCCTTCTGAAACGCTCATTTTAGTGCACATATCTAACATGTATCTCCTTTTGTCTAACTCTGTAATTGCATGTGCCACTGCTGAAAGACTGCATAGAAAAATTTTCCAGACAGATCATCAGTCAAAAAATTAGGTCTAATTCTGGAACATTTTATAGAATCGGTAGTTAACCAGATGTGCTTTTGTCAGGACTTATTCCACCTTTGTGTATCACATGTCGAATTGCTTCCTAAAGTGTCACTTATTTGTGTCCATTTTTAAACGTCAGTAATGAAAGTTCTCAAACATTCATCATGTTCTGCTTGGATATGGCTGTATACAAGCAAAACGTTACTTGAGAAGTTGCATGAGTAGAGATGTCACAACAGTGTACTCCTCTGCCATTGCAATATCTTTGGAGCAGATGCACTTCCAAATTGGAAAAGCCTAAACAGAAATGTATCAGTGGAGTGATGAAAGCCATTGGCATATTGATTTTGTGCTTAAATGGCATTTGCCACCCCCTCCCCAAAGCATCAGCAACTACAGACAGCTTTACTTCAGTGGTCTCTAAAATAGGAAACACAAAACTGTCTTCCCAATTTGTTTAAGCATTTTAGATATACAGAAGTCCTTTCTTTGCAGTTTTTCTTAAGAACTGTGGCTGCACACCAAACAGGAGTCTGTCTTACCCGTTTTATGATTGCATGTGTTCACAGTATTCTCAACTGTTCCATGCAGAAGTACTTACCAGAAACCTACTTAAACACCAGAGACCTTCCAAACACAAACATGCTACCCTTATACAGCATCTACAGCACTCAATACATAAAATCACAAGATTCAGTGTCTCATCAAATATGCCCCTAAGGCAAAGCACATCTAATCCAAATGTTTTAGTCATGTGAGACAAACAGATGTCCCACTCACCAAGCTGGACAAGAAGAAGGTTACAGTCAGCTGTCTGTTGGGTGCCAGGATCCATCAGATCACACATGCACTCAAGTCTCTCAACAAGTACTGTAATGACTCCATCATAGGTCATGGTGTGAATGACTTGAGACGTACCTCACTGGACTATATGAAGAGAGACATGATTGGCTGTCTGAATATGTGTCTCAGGCAGGTATGTCCCTAGCTTTGAGCAGCATTTTACCCTCCCCTAAGATGATACCACAATATAAACAAAAAATGATTGCCTTCAACAATTGGCTTATTTTTGGTGTTATTCTAAGGGAATCCAGTTCCTTTCAGCCTGGGATGACATTGTTGATAGAACACGCTGCTTTGCCATAGATGGTCATCACCTGTCACCTAGGGTTTTGTTTACTGGCTAAGGCACTTGCCTGTCCCATAGTGCCGTTTTTAGGCAAGGACTCAAGAGCAAAATTTCTGATGTGAAAATATCACTCACAAATACATTAAAGGTTATGCTGCTAAACACTATGTTTAAATCAGAAACTGCTCTCTCTAGAAGCACTCCTCTCCCTGGAGGATGTTGGCATCTGTGCAGTCACAGAAACTTGATTCAGGGCTGCAGAGAGTACCCTGGCGTTGCAAGGCTATAATGCCTGCCATATTTTCACACCACAAAATGAATGTTTGAGATCCAAAGGAGAAAGACTATCTATCTTCATCCAAGATAAATACACCTCTAGACTGGTTAGACAGGAAAACTCCATGGAGTTACTCCAAGTTCATCTAACTATGGGTAAGCCCCCCCCCCTTCAAGTCATCATTAGCTATAGGCCACCTTCAATGAACCAAGATACTCATGCTGCTTATTTGGACCTACTTGAGCCAAACAAATTACAACCCAATACTCTAGTCATGGGCAATTTTAACTGTCCCTTCATTGACTGGGAAACTTATAAGAGTACCAACATGCTGGCACAAAGGTTCCTGGACCTTAACACTAATGCCCTGGAACAAATAGTGTGCAACCCCACAAGAGGTTCAAGTATTGTCAACCTAGTTCTCACCAACATGGGTTACCATTGCACCACCACAGGTATAGGACCTTCACTAGTTAAATCTGATCACAAATTAGTCACATTTGAAGTACCTATAACACTGAAGCCTTGTTAGGTAAAATCATGCTAACAAATTTTACCCAAGCTAATTATACCTTCCTAAGTGATGGCATAAATAATTTCCAAGCTTCTGTTCCCACAGATGGCATTGACAACTGTACTAGGGTATACACAAATGCCCTGTATAATCACTTAAACAAATGTATTGACACTGCTGTACCTGATAGGAACAAAACAGGATCCTCAAAAAAAAATAAGCCACCATGGTGGATCTCTAGCATTAATAAGTTATACAAGAGGAAGATGCTGCTAAGAAAAAAAAAAAGAGTTCACAACACTGGAAGAACACTCTCGGCTTGAACAAACAAATAAGACACTTGTAAAATCCTCTAATGGCAACATCAAAAACAAAATGGCAACCATAGCTAAGGATAACCATTAGGCATTCCTCAGCTATGCCCATGACCTAAAGGGTAGGACCCAGACGTGTGCTGAACAAGCTGTGGATGGCTTCACACACACACTGATCCTGCGAAAATAACTAACCTATTAGCTGACAGGTTTGGCAAAAATGTTACCCCCTTGTTCCCTCCAAGCATTACACAAAGCATTCCCTGTACATCTCACTCACCTTGCTTCTCCATACAGCAAGTCATTAATGTTCTCTCCAAGGTAAAAAACACAGCCTCTGTTTTACCTGATGCCATTCTGAGTTATGTTTTAAATGATCTAAAACATGAGTTAACAACTCCATTAAGTACTCTATTCAACCGCAGCCTGAGTACTGGTTTTGTCCCTGCTGAATGGAAAACAGCAATGGTCATGCTCCTTCATAAAGGTGCAACAACAATCCCTGGGAGCTACAGACTCATAAGCTTAACCAGCCTTATCTGTAAGACATGAAATTAATCATCATGGACCTTATAAATAAGGATATTGGTGATCTCCAAATCCTTGCAAGATCCGACATAGTTTGGTTTTGTCAAGGGCACGTCATGCCTTTTAAACCTGGCAGAGTCCTTTGAAAATATCTCTGAAGCCATAGACAAAGGCAAATCTGTACATACAGCCTACTTTGACTTAGTCAAGGTCATCGGCACAATCCCACATTTGGGCATCATTGACAAACTCTCCCAGTTGAATATCAACCCTTATGCCATCAGGTGGGTTGCTAACTGGCTCAATGACAGATCACACTCAATCACAGTTGTAGAATTTACCTCAACCAGCAGAAATGTCACCAGTCGGGTTCCACAGGGATCTGTGCTGGGTCCCCTATTGTTTGGAATATACCTCTCAGACATTCAGGTTAAAACAGAAGGGCTAAGTTTGCTGACAAATTGCAAATTAGGTCAGTATACTTCAAGAGGGACTTACAAAAACCAAGGATTAGTGCCTGTGATGCCCGTGCACTGGCCTAGCAATCAAGGAGTCTCAATTCTCCCCACTAACACCAGTGAGGGAAGTCCATATAGGGAAAGGATAATAAATACACACACAGTAAAGTACAATTTCCCTTAAGAGCACACAGAGATCACAGTCAGTCAGGGGGTGGTTTCTCCCTTTCTCTCCAAATCCCCAAAAAGACTCCGTACTGGCACAGCTATAGGGTCCAGCTCTCAGCCTAGTGGGTAAGTTAAACCTCCAGCACCCTCTCTGTCCAAACAGTGCCTCATGTCCCTTCCCAAGTAGCTGACACACACACACACACACACACACACACACACACACACACACACACACACACACACACACACACACACACACACACACACATACACACTTTGAGATAAGAGTTATATACAACCACACAGACACTCCTGGGGAAGGCTGGCACAGGTTCTCCAGCTGTGCCCCTTTTACCCAGACTATACAGTAGAAATCACTACCACCACCCCTTAATATGTATCAGCTACCAAAAGGCCCTTATGAAAGGGCGTTCAATTATACTGTGCAATATTATTATCCAAATGGTGAAAAACACTAAAGTCTAAGATCCTACTTACATACAGGCACAAGCAGAGTGGTGACCTGGATGTTCTCATGACAAATGCTCAAAGGCCCTTATTCTTTCTGTCCTTAAATTGATAACACAGTACCACTGATTCATTTTAGATTACATCATTTCTTTCTGGTTCCCAGGCTAACAGAAGCTCAGAGATTAATAGCCTTTTTGATCTTGCAGCTGATCAGGAAGCCAGAGCAATAAAATAAATTATACATGCAAATTCTAGCAATTAACTCTGGTCTGAAAACAATAGCCAGAATTCCTTCACTTAGACATCTTGGCTCCGAGCCCTGAGCTCAAAGACAGTCATAAAATGCTTGACTTAGCTTTCTTACAGCAGAGTGCACTGTTACATTTTTCCCGTTCCACATTTAACACCATTTTTTCCATTTAAGAGAACAAGCCTGTGGCTTATATTAATATTTACAAATGACAGAATTACCTGCAAAATTCTATCTGGCTAGGCTGGCAGCCTTCACCTAGCTTCACAGTGCTAAAGCCATGGACTCAAACTCAATGCTAAAAAAATGCATTATCATCCCCTTCAGTAAAAATGATATCCCTGCAGACTATCATATAAATAATAATACTCTATGTAACAACTCAGTAGTGACAGACTTGGGAACACAAGTTGACTGTAGCTTAAACTTTGACCGCCCGCTATTTACATTGGTAAGGAAAGCATTCTACATTGCACACCTGATTAGCAAAGGCATTGCCTTAAGAGTGTAAGAGATCATAACTCCCCTGTACTTGACCCTCATCAGGCCAATAACTGAGTACGATGTTCCCTTTGGTATGCACCTTACCAGGCAAATACAGCAACTTGAGAGATCTCAGAGATTCTAAACAAGAAAATTCAAGGTCTCCAGCATATGTCATACATTGACAGACTGAATTTACTGTCACTCTGTCACTGTACTCAGTAGCATACAGACTGCTTAGAGGAAACTTGTGCCTGGCCTACAGAGCCATCTCGGATCCAAACCTAATGGTGATGCTGCACATCTGCAAGTCATATGGGACAAGGGTCGCCCACTCCAGGGACCTTAACCTGGCCTGCAACATAAATAAGACCTGCTGGAGAGACAGATATGTCTCTCAGAGAGTGCTACTCCTCTGAAATAGGCTACCGATTTACATCAAACAGAGCTCCTCTATGACCCTACTTAAGTGTAGCCTGGATGACTGGATGGGAAACCCTAAATTCCTGATGGAGATTTCAACTGTGTCCCTCCTAGATATGGGCAGTCATTGCTAACTAAGATCGCAGGTTTTGGCAAGATCCCTTATATTGTGTTTTTCTAGTATTATATTGGGTACATATTGCTAGGCTTATAAAGACCTTTGGGTCAATAGTCCAGTAACTACCTATGAGCAGGTTACAGGAACTGCCCCCCCCCCCCGAAACACACACACACACACACACACACACACACACACACACACACACACACACACACACACATGGAGCAGCCAAGCTGTATGGATCTGCTTCAGGATTCAGTATGTGCTTGAATGATTCACACTTTAGAAGGCCACAATCATATGTTTGCTTCATGTTTGACTAGGCAGATTACCTTAAAAAAGGGGATTGTCATTACAGTGTAGAAGTTATAATTTTTTTTCTTTGCATTTGACAGAAATGTTCCTATATAGTTCAGTTTACTGTCTGGATGCTGAATAGCCACCCTTATATTTTTTAGGTTCATAGGTATATACTTGGCTAATGACCACCAGGGCCCTTATAAGGCTAGCTGTGCAACCCAGTTGGGACCCACAAATTTGATTATATAGGGGGTGATTTACTGACTGCTTCTGTCCGTCAGAGTCATAGGCACTAGGCCAGGGGTGAATTTCCAATTACCCATCCATTGGTCCAAGTTGTGCTTAAATAGGGATAGAGGGGAACTCTGCTTCAAATAGATGGGAGCCTGTTCTGGAGAATGGGAATTATATAAAAACATATCTGTCTCTCCAACATGTTCTATTTATGCCTCAAGCAAAATTTAGGTTTTTTAATCTAGTAGTCCTGATGCTGCTTGCTTTGCAGATGTGGAAAAGGTTCATCAAAATGGTCTGATGATGCCTTGCATACCAGGCAAAGATCACCTCTCAGACGTCTGTATGATACCTAGAAAAGAGATAGGGCTATCAACATAGAACATGGTCAGGTAAATACCAAAGGGGCATTACATACATGATGGATCTGATGAAGGCTAAGTACAGTTGTATCATGACCTCTCTGGACCTAGATGCCATGCCCTTGCTTATAAGTGGAGCAACATAAAAGGATTTTCTTACTACCTTGGACACATGTGAGTCAAAGGTTAGGTTACTAACTGCATGAGTTCATAGATCTCTGACTAATGAATCAACTTTTATGGGTGTTTTATTGTGTTTTATTGATGACATAATTACCCAGGCTAAACTAAATGTAAAATATAGAGCAACAAACCAACAGGCCTAATAAAATCCAAAGTCTTTAATCAAATATCTTCATAAGCGCTTTCGGGACAAGCCCTTCTTCATATGAACATACAAATTGAGTAAATTCTTAAACAGTATGTAAACAAGTTTAAATTTCCAATTAACCAATCATACATCAGTATTTTACCCTCCATTATTTAAGGGCTGGTTTTAAAGGAACAATTCCATTTATACCTGGATGTTGATCAGCCCCCAGTTCTAAAATCCATCTCATCTCATTGTATTCAATTTTATTTACTACATCTCCACCTCTTACATTCATAATAACATTTTGAATGACCATAAAGGAAAATCTGTGTGCTGGATTGCATTCAATCCCCCGGATTCTTAAAAGCTTGCACGGCATGCAAGATCGGTGCAGGAGCCCAAGCAGGCAATATGTCCGCCATGCGATCCAGGAACATCCTGCAGGGGCGTGCACGAGCGCTCCTGCACTAATCTTGCACGGATGAAGCCCTTGTATGCAAATCACCCCATTTGCAGGAGAAATCCATGCAAATGAGGCAAAATTTGTGATCCAGGAAGCTTGCGACCATCCGTGCAGGGCTAGTGCAATCAACAGAAATGTACTTGGTTAGTAACCGAGTGCATGTCTGCAAAATCCAAAACAGAGCCATGACAGCCTCAAATAAAAGCTGCATATCATATAGTAAGCATGCCAATAGCCAAATATAAGGCCATTGGCATTGCAAATGTATAAAAATTTAAAAAATCAACTTTTAATTCTTATTAGCCGATCTCGTAGGGCAGCAGCTCGCAAACGGGATCGGGGGGGGAGGATAACAAAACAAACCTAAATTAAGCAGTCTAACTAAAATCAGTATTCTGCCATGCAAGTCAATGGCAGGCAGAAGACAACCTGGTCAGTGAGTAGTGGTTGCTAAGGGGGGAGGCTCGGTGTGAGACATGTAACTATGCATTAGCAAGCAATCTTATGC
Source organism: Protopterus annectens (assembly GCF_019279795.1). Taxonomy (NCBI): domain Eukaryota; kingdom Metazoa; phylum Chordata; order Ceratodontiformes; family Protopteridae; genus Protopterus; species Protopterus annectens. The sequence goes on from NC_056744.1 coordinate 1,474,102,244, forward strand.
AAATGAGGGGAAGGATATTGAATCCCAGTTTCACCCAGGATGTGCGGCAGGTCCCAACAGTGTAAGAATATGAATAGCTGGGTGCAAGCCTAGGAGGTAGGTGACATCATGGGTGTGTGTGTCAGGCATAATGTACGCGGATTGGAGCCCTGTGGCTCGGGGTTGCTCCTAGCGTAGCATAGGATTGCCACCTTTTCAAATTCCCAAAGTGGGACATTTTTTGTAGAAACATCAGATTTTGCAGGGCAAAACATACCCATGGCCAGTACAAAGGACAGAAGTTCATTTTTTTGCTAGAATAAAAACTTATTCTTGTAGCATTTGAGTTGCGTATTCTGTTTATTATAATATTTAGGTGTTTCAGATACAAAATAACTGTTTTATGCAACTATTAAAGAAAATATAGGAAATATTTTTGTCCTAAAATCTCAGGACATTTGCCATTGTTTCAATTTTTTTGCAGGACACAACTGCCCAAAGATGGACTGTCCCTCACAAAGTGGGACAGGTGGTAACCCTAGCGTAGCATAGCTAAGGTAGGGGGTGTGTCTAAACCTGCCTAGCAGTCATTACAAAGCCTAAGCAGGTGTGTGCACCACACACTGGGTCATACAGGAAGAAAAAAGCAGTTAAACCAGGAAATAGCAGCAGTGTGCACATATGAGCATTCTGTTTGCGCGGAGCACACACGGGCTGAAACAGGAAGGCAATGGGAAGGGAAAACAGCAGTAGGAAGCTAATCAATGAGTATTAACTTAGCTGGCAGATGAAATGTATCACAACCAGCCAATTACACAGGCAGCAGACCAGCCCAGCCCAGAACAGTACTATAAACTATGCAAACACCTACCCCCTCTGGTTTTTCCCACACTTTACACCACCAGTGTAAACAAGCAGGGAACTTTTAACACTCACAACTGCAAAATGTTAGGGGCTGCAATAGCTACCATACAACTACTTGTGGAAGAGGCTGAGGGTGGTGAGGATGTGAATGCTGCCTAGCAACCTACAGTGAGGAAATGGAGAAGAGTGTACAGACCCAGGGTATCTTACCAAGGGCTACATGAGCTGGAGATAGTGGAGCGTTATAGGGTGGACAGGGACCTCCTACAGCAAATTGTTGAGCTGTGCCAGCCACGCCTCTCACACACAACTACAGAGGGGAACCCATCCCAGTGAATACAAAGATGTGTGTGGGCCTAAGAATGCTAGCTACAGGTACCTTCCAAAGGCCAACTGGGGATGTAATGGGGATCTCATAGGCATCAGCATCTGGGGTACTCCACCAGTTCCTGGATGCCATGTCAGCAGATGTCGGGGAACATGTATATTTCTGCAACACCCGTGAGACATTGGCCAGCAATATGCAACTGTTACACCAGATATCAGAATGCCCTGAGGTAGTGGGTGCTATAGACTGCACGCACATATGCATCAAAGCACCACCCGGTGAGTGGGGTAGGGTCTACATCAACCGCAAGGGCTTCCCCTCCATCAACTGCCAGGCCGTGCGCAATGCTCAGGGCATAATAATGAACATGTTTACTGGCTGCCCTGGAAGCTATCACAGTTCCCACATTTGGCATCTGATGCAGCTGTATCAGAGATTTGCCAATGGGGACATCCCACACAGTCACCTAGTGGGGGATGCTGGATACGGACTGGAGCAGTGGCTGATGACACCCATCAGAAATGCACACACACCCAAACAAGAACTCCATAATGAGGCACATGCACAAACAAGAATCCTAACAGAAAGTGTATTTGGGATGGTCAAGTCACGGTTCCAGTGCCTGGACACATCTGGTGGAGCCTTGCAATACTCACCAGCTACATGTACCCAAATTGTCCTTGTATGTGCCATGCTCCACAATATGATCCTGTGGAAACAGCTGCAGCAGGAACAGCATGGGGCAGGGCCACACAGCCCTCCACCATTGCCAAGGCCTGCACAGGCACAGAGTGACTCAGAGGAGGAACAACCTGATCCTGCCCCAGTAGGCAGAAGGAGGTTATCCCAGTATGCCCTGGCCTTGGCAAAGAGGCAGCACATAGCACATACACTGACATGGGAGGAACCCAGGGAATAACAACTCTCTCTGACTCTCACATACAGTAAAAGGGATGCCAAACATTACACTACCTGTGCCTTACCATTTGTAGGGAGTGTACTATGTGCATCTGACATAAGCAGCCCTACAGCACCACCCTCAATACTGCGACACCCACAAGGTAACTGACTCACACATGCCAGTCATGGGGGGGGGGTCAAATACCCAACAACAGTCACAGCCAGCAGGATAGGTGTAGACAAACACAAACAATGGCTGTGTTATGGCCTCTGAATGAGGCCTATGGGCAACCTCACCAGGCCTACACAGACTGACTACAGCAGGCCAGGCAGTGGGATGTCAATTGTGAAGGCTAAGAAGTCAGACACGAATATGTAGGTAATTATAAGCTAAGTTCTGTAGTATACGCGTCTGCCTCTAGCCAGCGCGATAGGTAAGACCACAGACTGAAATGGAGTACCCGACATTCCAGTATAGTCCTAGCAAATGTGTACAAGTGTCAAGTGTGCCCCCCCCCATCCTACATAGACATATAGTAACAGTCAGGTGTCCCCCACAATCTTGTATAGAAATGTATAAATAGTCAGGTGTGCCCCCCCCCCAGAAATGTAGTAACAGTCAATGCCAACTGATCGATGGATACCCTGCTGAGACAGCATACAACACAAACGTCAGTACTGCAGTACAAACTACCTGAACATGACCCACACATGCAATACAGACGGCTATATGGGCATGCTCAGACACATAGAGAAATGAAGGCAATGTAAGTCAACAACATACTGAAAGGTCACACTGGGCATGCTCACATACTTAAACACATGAATGTCATGTCTGCAAACACCAGTGGAACAGACATATCTAGCAGTCGCAGTTGTTAGTGCAACAAACACTCATCAGTATGCACCACTCATGCCTTGCACACACAGTGGATAGGAATACAGACATATGTACGGACAACACACTATAATAAGCCAAAGGTAGACAGACATAGATGTGTGGAAGAGGGTGACTGTGACAAGGAGTCATCCAGGCCTGTCCCACCCAGCACACAGCCAAAGGGCCCCAAACACATGAGGTGCAGATGTCACTCACTGCAGATACTAGCCACCAGTATCTGTCAGCAGTACAGACTATGTGGTGCACGTGACATCTGTGCAACATGACTGTACAAGGAAGTAGTGATCTAGCAAATGCATACACTTACCTGTGAAATATGACCCTGTGTGTACCCACATGTGTCGTGCCAGCCCTTAGAAGAATGGGTAATGGCCCATGCACACACACTGCCCTCCCCATAGCTCTGCTATGACAAGCCTGCTGAGGCCATCCAATGTGAAATACACCTTTGGGAGAGTTGTGACCTAGTAATCATTGTGGCGCATCCCATAACTGCATACTGCTGTAGTATGATAAGCTAGTTAAGTAGTGGCTCAAATCCCAGACTTGTCAACTGTGTGTGTGTGTTTGTGTGCGTGTCTGTCTGACTGTTTAGAGAGCAATGCCTTTTAGGATAGTCATACACCCAACAATTTTAATGCACAACTTCAGCAAGGCTGCTGATGCCATCCACCTAGAAATACACCTCTGTAAAGATTGTAGCCCAGTAATCGCTATAGCGCATCCTATAACTGCATACTGCTGTCGTGTGATAAAGTAGTTAGGTAGGGATTCCATTCCCAGACATAGCAACTGTATGTGATTGTGTGTGTGTTTGTGTGTGTCTATCTGTGTAGAAAGCAATGCTTTTTAGGCCAGCCATGCTCCCCACAATCCAAATGCTCAACCTTTGCAAAGCAGCTGATGTCATCCACCTAGTAATACACCTCTGGTAAGCTGTAGCCCAGTAATCTTTGTAGAGTGTCCTGTAAATGCGTACCACTGTGGTGTGATAAACTAGTTAGGTAGGTGTTTTATTCCCAGACATAGCAAGTGTGGATGTACGTGTGTTTATGTGTGTGTTCCTGTGTCAGTGTAGGGGGCAATGCTTTGAGTCCATTCACAGACACTACAACCTCCAGTGGTCCACTTTGACAACTGTGTCGATGCAATCCACCTAGTAATACATCTCTGGGAAGGTTGTAGCCCAGTAATCTCTGTAGTGCCTGCCATAACTGCTTACTGCTGTAGTGTGATTCAGAATTCTGGTGGGGTTCTATACCCACCCATGGCAGTTCTGGATGTTTTGCGTGTGTTCCACTGTCTGTGTGGGGAGCAATGCATTTTAGGCTAGTCACATTCAGTACATGTCAAATGCCCTACAATAGCAATCCTGCTGATGTCAGCCAATATCATATACACCTTTGGAGAAGGAGTACTGTAGTAATCACCGTGGTGTGTACTATAACTGCATAAGTGCTGTAGTGTAATAAACTAGTTAAGTAGGGGTTCTACTCCTGGACATAACAGGTGTGTGTGTGTGTGTGTGTGTGTGTGTGTTTGTACCTTGTATCCTGTGTGCAGGAGGGTGTGCATGTGTGACACCTGGGCCCAATGTGTAGCGGATCTTGCAATTTTCTTATATGGTGGCCCTAGTACATATCACAATGCCCACTGTACAGGGAAAACAGCTGTGAAATAGCCAAGAGGCTGGGGTGCATATCCATACCCATACGTGTGACATCAAGGCCAGGCAATCACAGTTAGCAATCCCAGTATTACCCAGAGCACATACACAACCCATTTCTCATACACACAGACATGGTGAGGCAACAGCCATGATGTGTGTAGTACACTACATATTGGTGACTGATAGTAACCATGGTGTGAATGCAGTGGCCTACAGAGGCCATAGCACCCTGTCCATCAGTACGATAGGCACACAATTGCAGACAGTGCACTTTCATTATGTTTCCCACTGCATGCCTGCAACAACTGTGGTTCCATCACATGTGATCCACAAAGGACATAGCATGCCTTACACACATGCCCTGTATGGACAGATGCCACTGACACCATGGAATACCTGTAGCATGCTATCAGTGTAGGTGCAGGGTCAACCTGCTGTCCATTACCTGGCCCACCACATGAGGGTGGGACTGTCACATCTGATGATAACATTCTGTGTACACAACATGGGTCAGACAAACCAGATACACTTCCACATGCCACTGTACATGAAAGTGGGACGTGTGCACATTCCAAACACCGTCCATGTCATGGCATATTGAACTCATACATGCCAAGCATTGCACATCACTGGCCACGCAGGAGACTGGATGGTGACTACTATACCCACTTGTGTGGTCCATTCTGGACACTACACCCCTTAGCCATAATGCAGACCATTCTCATGTGGCCTTATGCCAAGGTATACCCCTCACCCAGCCTTGTACAGCCGTCTGGCACCATCAACCACTACACACCCGTGAAGCACTGCACACATGCACGCCTGTACTAGCATCCTGTGTTTGTGTGTGTGGTGTATGATGCTTCCGACCACATTCACACCCAGTACCACCCCCATTGGCATACTAAAGCATACTGTCTAATGTCAGACACCATCATATACCCTTGACCATAGAACCCCAGGATAACTGTATTGTGGCAAGGTAAGTGGTTAGGAATTGTATACGTTACCCTGCCAAGTGTGGCAATGTGTATGAGTCCCATACAGAGTGTGGCTGCGTTGACGCTGACACCTGTTCATGTGGACAGGCCCATGTGCTACACCTACTGTATCACAACAGTGTTGCAGATGTCACTCACCAACACATATGTGTCTGGACAGCTCACCAACATGTGAGCTATGTGGCGCATGCAATAACTGCTTACCCATGCGATAGCTATGCATAGTCAGTCAAGTGTTTGAGACCCCGTACTGGTAAGTGTGTGACACACACATGCTTAAGTTTTACTCACCCACACCTACCCTGACATACATTGTCTCTGTCTGTCCTGCCCACACCCTCTCTGGTGGATGTGGGATGTACAGCTGCTTAGCTAGGCAGCAGCCTGTGTTTTGTAAGTGATGGTCATGGTCAGCTGATGGCCACTGCACCAATTGCAGTCCTCCTCTAGCTGAGTGCATGTGGAACAGCTATGATAACATTCCCGTAGCTAATTGCATGGTAACACACACCAATATCTAGGAACAACATTTTGGTGTTGGCCCTTTACATCCACTGTGGGCAGGAACTAGATCTGTCATTTGGCAAAATGCATCTCAGATGGATTGGGGATTTGCCTCTAACAACTTACACTGTAGAAACAGGGCAACACACGGGAGGGGGATGTGCCTGACCTGACTACAGACTGTAAGTGCTGCTATACTGCATGTGGAGTAATGTTGGTTTAACAGAGTGTATGTGTAGATATGGCTGTCCCTCATGTTGTAATACCTGCCATGTCAGTACTATGTTTATGAGGAATCCACATCAGCAGGGTCGTCTGCAGACTGGGCAGTGTGTTGTGCCCTTGGTGTCATGTGATACCCACTGAGCATGTATCTGTGAGCTGCAGAAGGTAGTGTGAGGATTGCAGTCTGTAGATGGTGAAAGCCCAGACAGGTACTGACTTCATATCACTCATGGGAAACATGTTGCAACAAACCCTGTTACAACAGTACATGTATGAGGTTATCACAGCAACATGTCAATATTGGCCCTGTGTATATGCTTCCAGCCACATCTCTGTCACCCCCCACCATATCAGCTTCAACAGACTATACACACAACTCATTAGGTATGGCTACAGCTTAACTACTGTTTGGACAAATTGTGTAGTGTACCACAGTTTCTGCTATGTGATTGTAGCCATGTCCCCTGTGTGGACACTAACATTGCCGGCCTGGTACAGACTATTCACTTGCATGCCATTGTCAGGGCCACTATGGTTACATATATGCCAGTGGTATGGCTGCTCTGAGATTGCTGCATATCTGACAGTCTGTGTTATAGGGGGGTTCTATGCATACTGTTGGACATGTATCGTGATTGTATAGACTATTACTACCAACATATGTACTATGACAGTGACACAATAACATGTATATGTTTCATTGCCCAGATGATGCACCTCTCCACACCCATCTGACCAGGATACCTGGCCACATCACATGTGTGTGCCAACCTGAGGCCTCCTCCGTGTACAGTTACAGCCATACCATCAGGTGGAACAACCCAGGGGATGTTGGCCCACCCCGTTCGGGCAGACACCAACATGTCCCTGTCCCCTGAGCTCAGGTCTAGGGCCGGTTCCATACCAGGCTCCACAGACACATGAGGGATGTGCTACATCCATCTGAGGCACCCAGTACACATTCACACAGCCAACATGCTCCTCCTGCTCATCCACCAGACCTGGCACCTTCAGGGCATGGACTGCTGTTGTGAGTGGGAGTTGGTGGGAGCCTTGTTCCCATTGTGCCCATATTGGGGACCATTGTGTGTCCACATCACAGACCACACACACCATCCATGGTGTTTACCCACCACATGTGTCACATACCACCCCTGTAGACTGTCCTCTATATCTACCAATCCTGACCACCTCCACTTGTGTATCTGCCATACTTCCCCATATTCCCATAGCAGACTTCACAGGCAGGGGCATTGTGATGCTAGGACGGGACTAACATGTGACATACCTGTCCATGGTGCACACACTGCCAGCTGTAGATATCTGTCTGTATTGCTATGTGTGCTGCTGCCTTGCACATAGCACACATCACTGTGATAGTGATATAGGGTACATGTCTTACCATATCTGTTCGTGTGTGTTTGTACAGATGTAGACATTTGCATATTGGTATTTATCTATGTGTGTGTAGATATATGTAACTTCATATATATGTGCAAATATACATGTCTACACATGGGTGTGTGTATATTTCTGGACATACATACTGATATACATATATATCTTTAAATATTATATATGTGACATATGTACACATATGCATACCGATATGTGGGGTACATTCAGACATCAGCTCCACAATCTCACAACACCTTCCTGCACAGCTGCACTGTTCTGCCTTGCTACAACATAGACAGGTGCCACATATGGACAAGGACTGACATTAGGCGGGGTATATGTACTAGCCGATGGCAGGTAACCCTCTTATACACCTATGGCATTCTGGCATGCTACATAACAGTTTCACCTGGGTATCCTGCCAGTGGTGGGCCATGGCTCCCGCATGCCCATCATAATGGCATTACTTCCAACACCAGCTATTGGCCACATAATATACATACTTTGCATTACACTACACACACTATGATGGTTAACATCTTGTCTGTCAGTGCTGACCTGCACAGTTAATGGCTACGGCCCACGACACACAAGGACAGACACTATTGTCCATAGCAGTTGTTCAGTTGAACATCATCACAATAACACCTGATGGCACATATAGCGCATTCCATATCATCTATCCCATTAAGATGGACCAGGTATTATATGCTATTACATGTATATATACCTCACATACCTGTTGTGGGAATGATGTCTTGTTGAATGACAGCTGGCTAAATGCCTGTGACATCAGCTTATAGTTTGAAGAGCTTTGTCTTTTCTTTATTTTTCTATTCCTCTCTCTCTCTCTCTCTCCAGTAAATGGATTGAGCTGCTTTGAATAGATTGCAGCCTGGCTTTAGTAGGTGGTGCACATGATCAGGTGATGGCCTCTGCACCAATCAGTGTCCTCCACTTGCTAACTGCATGCAGCTTGCTGTGTAGTACCTCCAATTACCACTGTCATGGCAACCACCTACTATGAATCCCCACATCATGTGGACGTGGCCCCTTTACCTTTCCTGTGTGATGGGCATCATTCCTGTGTGCGGGCATCAGTGTTACAGACAGCAGGTAGCAATACCTCTTACAGGAGAGAACTAGCACACTCAGGCCAGCTACATATTTGTAGGAAGTTCCAGAACTGCAGACAGAGTGTGAGCAGAGTTGTGTTATGCTTTGTATAGTACTGGTGTTACAGGGTGTGTGTGTACATACTAATTTACCTTGGAATGCTGTCTGTCTGCATAGCTCTCACCTGTGGGCCTATTCTCTTGGTGGCCAGAGGTGTGCCTTTTATGTTATGTCTGTCCTCCACACAGGTGCTGTGTCTGATATTTCACTGGCAGTGTGTATGTTGAGTGCTATCAGTACATGGCTACATCCATTTATGTTTCTTACCATGATTCCCTGACTAAGGGTATGTTGCAGACTATCCTGTGACACCAGTGACTTGCTTAGTGTATGGCAACAGTTCTCCACATATGGGTGTGTGTTCCAGCCTCTGTCCTCCACCTACATACCAAGCTTTGCACATATAACATGCTGTCAGGGGTTGTTCTGTAGTGGGCTGTGAGTATATAACACTGCCATTGCTGCCATCAGTCCACTGCTGTTGTATCCCCCACACATATGGTGGGGCTGAGGCCATATATGTGTGGGCTTCACCTACACAATACACATGTGCCCTTATGCACTCCAGAGGCCAGTGTATGTAACAGTGGTATGTGGCACTGTATTATTGAATCTTGGGGGTGCACCATAAATGACCTAGGCTGTTACAAAATGTGGGGGTATCAGGGGTGAGCTGCCTTAAGGAATCTGGATGTACAGTACCATACACTTCACCTATATTTACATTACTTACATAAATCACATATCATAAACGTTTTACAGTATACAAATGCATTCTTACAAGTGCAATGAATAACTATTACCAAAAAACCATTATAGTACCCCAGTATGTGGGAGGCTTCATCCCCCACAACCCCCTTTGCTCCCCACACACCCCCTTACTATATATTCTAACTCAAGGGTCACTCTACAGTGGGGAATAGACCATATATCATTTTCGACGAAATGAGTGTCGGTGAAATGAAGTGTCAGTGAAATGAACTGTCGACGAAATGAAGATGATCCATAGACATATATATATATATATATATATATATATATATATATATATATATATATATATATATATATATATATATATGAATACATATATATATTGATGTATTTATATCTAACGACATATAGGTGTATGGATGTCTGCATATGTATGTATCTATATGTGGATATTTATATATATGTATGTCTATATATGTATACATATGTAATACAGGGAGGGAGAGGTATATATTTATTTAGTTTTATATATATATACACACACACACACACACACACACACACACACACACACACACACACACACACACACACACACTCACACACATACATCTACATATTTAGCTACATGTCCTGTAATGTTGAATGGTATTGCTGGATGCTATGTTTGTGGAAACGCCAGGGTTATGTATATCTGCGGTGGCTTAGTGGTAAATCACATTGCCTATGGTATGCAGGCTCCTGGGTTCGGCCTTGCAGGGACTGTTGAATTTGTTGCTGGCCAGAATGAGGCCCGTTGGATACGGAGTGGTTAAGCACTTTTACGCTGTTGTCAGCTGGTTTGCACGACTGTAAGCACTGCTAACTTCCGGTGACATCCGCTTAGACATGGTTAGCCTCTCTAATGCTTACTCTGTCTGAACTACTAGCACTAGTCTGAAGAAGGTGGAATATTTTTACCACTGAAAGCACTTACCATATTAAAGTTTTTAGTTGCTTTAGCATTACGTTATTCGCATTTGCTTATTTCAGCTTTCTCCTACCATTCAACTCGTTTTTCTTTTGATTTTTAGTAGTTTTTTGGTTTTCTTGGTTTTTTGTTAAGCACTGCTTCCTTTCATGCAAACAGACTTGCACCTGCTTACTCATACTTATTAATCCTTTCTACTGCTCTATTTTTGGCAGTAATAGTCTACTGGTTCTTGGGGAGGATGGTGGATTTGGCAAGTGTATGGGGTTATCATTCATTACACTGCTTACTACTCCAGTTCACACATATATGTTATTTATTAGGTTATACAACTAAATATATTGATCACAACAGTGATTTGACATGGAAATGGAATGTACTGCAGTGGGACTCGAACCGGGATTGACTGCTCGTGAGGCGAACCCTCTGCCCACTACAGTATTGCTGTACTGCTTCCTTTGCACATATCCTGCTTTTTTTATCCTCCTTTTGCTATTTCAGCTACATTAACCATAGCTAAGCGATGGGCACACCCGCACACCTACGGTTAGCTTTGATCTGTGTTTTAAAAGCTATAGATGGATTTCATCTTTTCATTTATATGTCCTGTTGCTGTTGTACATGTGGGGGTCTGTTGGTGAGGATATGGGGACACCTGTGAGCCATCTCACTTATTTCTTAACAGCTTCTGCTGTTCGACATAGAAACTTGTGCAGTTTCTGCACAAAGCCAAATAAACAATATTTGTAGTTTGACAATCAGCATACACATCAAAGATGTAGCTTTTGTTGGTGACAGGATGTGCAAATCTATTCTGACTATTAATCGATGGACAGACCTTACAGCACCTGCAAGGAAAGGTGCCTTGTCTAGTAACAGATAACCTTAAATCACGAAAGGGTACATGTTAATGACATCACATATCCTTTAAATTCTGATTACGCCTTAAAGTAAAGCTGGGTCTTGCTCCTACAATGGAATTTTCCAGTTTCATTGGATAATATCACATACACCATTTAAGTTATTACTATATTTTAATACCATCCATAATGGATCGTTCAACCCAGTGGTATCAGTATTATGTGTCACAGTGGAGTTACCCATGCTGGAATACCAAGACTTGGCTTTATCCTGTCTTAATTGTATATTGGTAGCTATATTCTGTTGTACAACATTCTTCTTGTACCCCCTCTTACATAAGTTACTACTCAATTTCTCTACTTCTGAATCAAAATTGTCATCATTGGTACATAGTCGAGATATTCTATGTGTCTGATCAGTCACATTTTTTGGAGTGCTGGAAAGGGATGCCCTGATTATTGTGGATGAACCTTTAAGAGACTCCATTGTAATCCAGCTTTTGCAGACTGTAGGTTTTTAAAAATGTATTTCTGGAGGACTTGCAGATGAGTGGAAGTAGTTGTTATCTTTGAGAACTAATGCTGCAGTGAATGTAAGGTAGATCTGCTTTCCCAATCCTTTGCATTTCCCGATGGTGGATGCAAATGGTATCTTTTTCTAAAAATAAAATATTGCTATATCTGGTGCAATTTGCCTTTTTTTTTTACATCCACATTTTATTCAGTGACCAATACAATATGCATTAAAAATAAGTGTTTTACCATAAAACAAACAACCATATGTCACCAAAGAAGATAACTTTAAAAATTAACAAAACAAATGAATATAAATAAATAAATACATATGTACGTACATGCATATGTGCATACATACATAACTACTCTAGTAACTTTTAAACTCTAAGTATGTAACTGACAGTTAACTATAGTTCCATAATTTGTATTCATACATATACAGTGAAGTATTTTCATCATTTGGGCCTGTCCTCCATGACCAAAAAATAATTGCCATAAAAACTAGCAATTCTAGTGTCATCCAGAGCCATTCCAGTTTAGATAATGGGTATGGTGAGTCCCTTATCCCTAAAAGCCCAGATGTCAGTCCGGGATAGAGGGGGTAATCTCTTGGCTAGAGCCTAAGTGCTTCTGCCACATAAGCCCCCATATCATTAATACCATGGCAAACTTAAATTATTTGGAAATAATCAGCATCTGTGGCTGTGCATCATCATCATCATAAACCCCTTTTTTTCCATTTTCTACATGGGGTTAGGGTGTCATTTCTACCTTCGCCATCTCTTTCTCTGTCAATTCACAACCATTCTCTTGCCTTTTTTTGATACTTGCTCCTGTTTGTCACAGGTCTCCTCTCATACAATCCATCTTCCTCTTTGCTGGATGCCCTTGTTTCCGCTTACCTTCTTCCTGGCTGTCCCAAATCTTCTTTACCAGATTTTCTTCTGCTTTTCTGCATATGTGCCCAAACCACAATAATCTGTTCTAGCTTAACTTTTCTGCAATTGGAGCTACTTTGGCTTCTGTTCTCATGTCCTCATTTCCTCATCTTTCCCACAGTTTGCATCCTGCCACCATCTCAGGCACCTCCATCTCTATATCCTCTAGATTCCTCAACTGGTCTGCCTTTACTTACCAGGTTTCTATACCATACAGTAGTACTGGTCACACCAGTCGCACTACTGTTTTGTACACCTTATGTTTCTGCTTATTTAGCATTCTTCTGTCATACGTTACATCTGACACTCTCTGCGAGTTTCCTGCAGTGCCTCTGATTATAACTTTGACCTCCTCATTAAAACTTCCCTTCTCCTTTACCAACCCTCCCAGATACTTGAAGCTGTTGACCTGTTTCACTATTTCCCCTTCTATCTAATTGCTCAGCTTCTTCTGAACTGCACCATTTTCTACCATTACAACTGTCTTATCTGTACTCAGTTCCATTCCCCTATCATTTGCTGAAGTTCTTGCTCAGAGTCTGCCTGTAATGCCACATCATCTACATACAGCAAACTTTTTGATCTGTCCCTTTCATTCTGTTTGCTAATGTAGTCCATCACCAATATGAACAGTAGTGGGCTCAAAGCTGAACTCTGATGCACGCTCACTCCTATTGGGAACCCCTCTGTTCATACTGGAGTCATTGGGTCCTTGGGCATAGCTTGCACTAATTCTACTAATGTTTCTGGGACTTTGAACCACTGCAGGAGTGCCCAAGTCAGCTTTCTTGGGACCTTCTCCATGTCTAGAAAGTATATGACAAGGTTGGCATGATTGTTAAGATATTTGCCTCCCATATACAAGGTACAAGGTTCAGTCTTGACCACCGGCCAATGCCTGTTTAGAGTATGCATGTTCTCTGTGTGTCAAAGTCATCTGTGGGGTTCCTCACACCTCAAAAACATACTGTGTTTCCATCTCAAACTCACCAAAAAGAATAGAGCTGTGGGCAGCAGCACAGACTCTATGTGGTGCCGTATAGGGGGAGGAGTTGTATAAATCAATTACTGTGGTGCACAGTATCCTCATAATAGGACAACATGGATCACAGACTGGGTGCTGTGACACAGCTAGCCACTCTTTGTAAATAATTTGCTAGGGGATTTGCTTTGGCTGTACATCTCTGCACAGATTCTTTTTCCCCACCCCTTTCTGTGGTAGTGACATGGGGTGTCATGCCAAAAACATAGTTTAAACTAAGTAAATGCAATAGATGGGGCTGTCAAAAAGAGCTTCTATGATGTGAGTATAGTACCTCCCTTATCAGTCTCCAATTTTTCATTAAACTGGCCAAAGATCCACCTAAATTTCCCTATCAGCAAACTATACTCTTGCATGACAGAACTTTTTGATTACTGTCTCTCATAAAAAACACTGATCCTCCACTTAGGTACCCTACTTTTTGCCAACTCCTTACCTCTGTGGCTGGCTAAGAACTTTAATTTCCATAGCCCAAGGTCTCTGCTGGGTCTCCCATTCAAACATGACTGGAATATAATGAACGTTCCTGAAGGCTAGCAAATACCTCTAGTAAAAACAGCCATAGGATATCCAGAAGTACAAGTGTATTGATGTAGAGTCAATAAGGGAGTATGGTGAGCTTCATAATTCTGGGTGGCCATGGTGGTGCAGCGGTTAGCATTGTCACCTCACAACAAGAGGTTCCCTGGTTCGATCCTTGGCTGGGGTGCCTTCTGTGTGGAGACTACATGTCCTCCCTGTGGTCACGTGGATTTTCTCCGGGTGCTCCGGTTTCCTCCCACATCCCAAAGACATGCTGTAGGTGGATTGGCCATTCTAAATTGGCCCTAGGTGTGAGTGCATGTGTGCCTTCTGTGGAAGGTTGGGTGCCAGGCTGGCAACTCGACACCATAAAACTCTACTGCCAATCATGAGTGGACAGGTTATCTGCTGTGGTGACCCCTAACCGGGAAAAAGCCAAAAGAAGAAGAAGGTGAGCTTCATAATTCTCTTTAATATTCAACAGTTATTCCCACCAAGGTCCAAAACCATTCATTCTTTCCACAAATTCTTCTCTAAACCCATGGTCCCAAATCTTATTCCTGCCTCTAATATGAACTGAACTCTGCTTATAGTACATTGCCTTTGATTCAGGAGTAACCCAGATGGGCCTAGGTAGAGTGTGTTTTTTAAGAATGCAGCTGAAACCTCTGCCTTAGCATAGACAAGGGAGTCCAGCAGCCCTAACCCACTCAGATTAGCCAGTACATATAACTTTTTCCTTAGCACCATTTGTAGAAGTTGGTACCAAATGAAAGAGGCAACCAACTTTTGCAATGGCAACATGTCAGGTCGCCGAAGGTAGTTTCAGTGAATGTGAATGAATGTGAAAGGAACAAAACACATTCACCAAGACTGTGTTAGCAAAACCCCTTTCTTCTTTCTCCACTGCTGTGCTTTCTCAAAGTTTGTATTTCTAACTTTGCACATAAGGAAAAAAAAAAAGTTTTCCTTGGATGTTTTCCTAAGGGAGTTGAGGCAAACATTTTTAGAATTTTTTTTTTTTAAGTTTGTCGAAGCTGCCTTCAGTGACTTCACTTAAATATTTTATGCCTGAATAAGTTGAGTTAGCAATGTGTGAGGCAAATGCCTTACAACAAAACCAAATTTGGACAAACAAAAATCACTGATACCTTGGCCAAAAGGAAAGGTGGAGCATTGATCATTTACAAACCAATAACATAATAGCCTCTACTTCTTCTTCTACTTTCGGCTGTTCCTATTAGGGGTCACTACAGCAGATCATCTGTTTCCATTTCTTCAGGTCCTCTGCATCTTGCTCTGTCACACCAACTGCCTACATGTCCTCTCTCACCACATCCATAAACCTTATCTTAGGCCTTCCTCTTTTCCTGTTACCTGGTAACTTCATCCTTAGCATATTTTTCCCAATATACTCTGGATCCCTCCTCAGCACATGTCCAAACCAATGTAATCTTGCCTCTCTAGCTTTGTCTCCAAACCTTCCAACCTAGGCTGACCCTCTAATATACTTATTCCTGATCCTGTCCACCCTCAGCACACTCAGTGCAAATCTTAACATCTTTAACTCTGCCACATCCAGCTCTAACTCCTGCCTTTTTGTCAACGCCACTGTCTCCAACCCATATAACATAGCTGGTCTCACTACCCTCTTGTAGACCTTCCCTTTCACTCTTACTGGTACTTGTCTGTCACAAATCACTCCTGACACTCTTCCCCACCCACTCCATCCTGCCTGTACTCTCTTCTTCACCTCTCTTCCACACTCACCATTACTGTGAACTGTTGATCCCAAGTATTTAAACTCATCCTTCCTTCACCACCTTTACTCCCTGCATCCTCACCATTCCTCTATCCTCCCTCTCATTCACACACATATATTCTGTCTTAGTCCTGCTGACCTTCATTCCTCTTCTCTCTAGAGCATATCTCCATCTCTTCAGGGTCTCCTCCACCTGTTCCCTACTCTCACTACAGATCACAATGTCACCTGCAAACATCATAGTCCACGGGGACTCCTGTCTGATCTCATCTGTCAACCTGTCCATCACCATTGCAAATAAGAAAGGGCTCAAAGCTGATCCTTGATGTAATCCCACCTCCACCTTAAATGCATCTGTCACTCCCACTGCAGATCTCACCGCTATCACACTACCCTCGTACATATCCTGTACCACTCTTACATACTTCTCTGACACTTCCATCTTCCTCATACAATATCACAACTCCTCTCTAGGCACCCTGTCATATGGTTTCTCTAAGTCTACAAAAACACAATGCAACTCCTTCTGACCTTCTGTGTACTTCTCCATCAACACTCTCAGAGCAAACATCGCATCTGTAGTGCTCTTTCCCAGCATGAAACCATACTGCTGCTCACTAATCAACACCTCCCTTCTTAACCTAGCTTCCACTACTCTTTCCCATAACTTCATGCTGTGACTGATCAATTTAATTCCTCTGTAGTTACTACAGCTCTGCACATCACCCTTATTCTTAAAAATCGGTACCAAAACACTTTTTCTCCATTCCTCAGACATCCTCTCACTTTCCAAGATTTCATTAAACAATCTGGTTAAAACCTCCACTGCCATTTCACCTAAACACCTCCATGCTTCCACAGGTATGTCATCTGGACCAACAGCCTTTCCATTCTTCATCCTCTTCATAGCTATCTTTACTTCCTCCTTGCTAATTCATTGCACTTCATGATTCACTATCCGCACATCATCCAACCTTCTCTCCCTCTCATTCAACCAACCCCTCAAATTACTCTTTCCATCTCCTCAACACACTCTCCTCACTTGTGAGTATGTTTCTCTCATTATCCTTCATCACCTTTACCTGCTGCACATCTTTACTAGCTCAGTCCCTCTGTCTAGCCAATTGGTACAAATCCTTTTCTCCCTCCTTAGTGTCCATCCTTTCATACAATTCTTCATATGCCTTATCCTTAGCCTTCACCACCTCTCTCTTTGCCATGCACCTCATCTCCTTATACTCCTGTCTACTTTCTTCATCTCTCTGACAATCCCACTTCTTTCCCAACCTCTTTCTCTGTATACTCTCCTGCACTTCCTCATTCCACCACCATGTCTCCTTGTCGTTCTTCCTCTGTCCAGATGTCATACCAAGCACCTTTCTAGCCGTCTCCCTTACTAGCTCTGCTGTAGTTACCCAGCTATTTGGTAACTCTTCACTGCCACCCAGTGTCTGTCTTAACTCATCCCTGAACTCCACTTCACAATTACCCTTTTTCAATTTCCACCATTTGATTCATGGTGCTGCCCTCACACTCCTCCTCCTCTTCTTGATCGCCAGCATCATCCTACAAACCACCATCCTGTGCTGCCTAACTACACTTTCCAGGTCACCACTTTACAGTCTCCAATCTCCTTCAAACTAGCCCTCCTACATAAGATATAATCCACCTGTATGCATCTTCCTCCACTCTTGTATGTCACCCTATGCTCCTTCCTCTTGTTAAAATATGTATAAACCACAGCCATGCCCATCCTTTTTACAAAATCCACTACCATGGGCCCATATTCAACTCAACTAACTGTGAATAGATCAAAGCTTAAAGGGAAATCCATGTTTACTGAGCACAAGCTGGAGATAACCATATCTTACAGATTATTTAGGTGCCTGACCTTTCTTATTCAATGGGAACAGAGCAGAATTCGTGAAGTTCACCTACAGACCAGAAATAGCTTTAAACTGGTTAAAAAGGTCTACCACCTCTGGAAAGTTGAAGTTGGGTCTGTTAGTCATAACACACCATTATCCGAAACCAAAATGAAGACAAGCATTCCGCTGGCTTAACTTGAATGTCACATTGTAAATGATTCTACCTCAGATAGCAAGCTAAAATCTCAATTGCCAAAATAAATAGCAGAGACAATGGGAAGCCTTGTTTGACACCTGTCTGAAATAAGATGGGAGGCGATGTCATTCCCTGTGTTGCTACCTTCACCAGATTCTTAGTATATAGCAATGTATACCTTTCTAAGAATGTTCCCTGAAACCTGTAAACTTTGAGAATGTTCCCAAAGAAACACGCAATCCAGTTAGTGAAGTGCTTTCTGAACTTCTTAAAACAAAACAGCCATTGGGGAGTCAAAGAATTTAGTTCATTTGAGTAGCACCATATTCAATCAAAAATGCAGAAAGTCTGCATCTCTTGTCTCCCTTAAACAAAGACTTCCTGTTTTGAATGCACTAATGAGGGCTGCACTCACTGCAGCTGCTTTGCCAACACTTTAGCCTAGATCTTAGTTTCTACTTTTAGAAGAGACATTGGCTGGAAATCTTGTGGCTTAGGGTCTGGTTTAGTATGTTTTGTAGAAAAATTATTATAGTGAGCTTATATGTCACGTGAAATCAACGTGGCAATTGCTGCTGCTTGATATAACTTCAAAAGTGGTTTGGCTAGCACAGCCTTAAAGCACGTATAAAATTGTGACAGAAAGCCATGTGGCCATGGCACCTTACTTTTAGGAAGATATCGTATACAAGGCACAATCTCCGCAATGAAGAAAGGTTTGTTTAAAATCAACAGATCTCTCTCCCCTTCCTAAAGTAAGTCCACCTTTTAGAGAAAAAACTTCCTTAAGTTCAGTGTCTGCACCCTTTTTAGCTCTGTAAAGCTGCTCATAATAGTGTCTAATGCATCCAGTAATCCCATATACATGATGGTGAGTCCATAGCCAGTCTTAGGCATAGGGTAACTAGGTGGCCGCCTAGGGTGCCAGTCTAACAGTGGCACTTTTCCAGTGTTTATTTATTGTAGTGGAGTTTTCTTAAAATGTGTCGGTTAACCAAAGACCATCCTTGGGTGTCCCACACCCTTTGCGTAAATACTAGAAGCAATAAACACCTTTCTTTTCCTCACCATCAATCTATTGGCTATAAGCTTAGGAGAGTTACTACCCCTCACCTTATTGAAATAGCCTTAATCTCTCCCATTTGGCATTAATATGACTAAATTGTAAGGCCTTGTGTTCCTTCTTACTTTGCTGAATTTGATTTCATAATTCAAACTTGTGAAGGTGTGACACAAAATAAAACACTTTTCATGTGAGCAGGAACAGCCTGTCTTAGCTTTCATTAAATTAATTATACTATCCCTTTCAGAACTTTTATATAATGCCTCTAATATAGCAATCTGTTCTTCTAACTGCCTGATCTTATCCTGCTGTACCCCCTGCCATTTTCTCATAGACTTTGTCTCTTAAACTTAAGTCTCTCCCATTTCTGAAAAATCTTCTTTGTTCAATGACCTCCTTAAGTCCACCATGTACAGTGATGAACATAAAAGCCGTCTAACCTCCAAGGCACATGTGAGCTGGGGGAGGTTACTAGCAGGATATTTAGCAAAATATAGGCTATTGTCTGAAAGGGCTGAAGTGCCCAGCTTTGCAGCCACAATCCTCTTCAGTTGTAAGAACTTTTCAGTATGTAATGTAGCCAAGTTTCAGTACAGAGGAGTGTGAAAAGTAAACCTGCAGGATGATGGGATCGCCACACATCCACCAGCTGCAAATCCCTAACAAAGTTCTGGAAACCTTGGTCATTTTTACAATTCTAGTTCCCTTCTGAGATAGCATATTCAGACTAGGATCCATGGGCCCATTAAAGCCTCCCTCATGGGCACCATAATTCTCAGTACCATGAAGTCTGATAAGGCAACTGTAAACTAGCCTAAGATTTATGGATCCTCCTCACTAAGGCCATAGGAGTAGCACAAAAACAATGAGACCCCTGGCTGTTCTTACCCCTGACTCTTTCTGTTGGTGCATATAGCAGTGTTTTACACAATAAGCAAATCATACAACTGTCGCAAAAATACTCTTCAAATTGGTAAGTTGCAATTTGTCACATTGTCTATGGCATGCGGCACTGTAAACCTGTCATGTGATCATGTTGATCCTGCTCTGCTGGTGTAGAATCTGAGGCTTAGTCATAGTCAACTTGCTGCTGCTCTGGAACCTCAGCTAGTAGAGCAAATATGTTACTAATTGGCACCACAGATGAAAGTAAGTATTGCTTGTCTGCTCTTTTAGTAGTAGAGGCTACTGAAGTTGTTTTTACTGGAGGCAGAGCGCACTACTCTTTTCCAGGTGGTAATTTCCCTGCTGAGCATGCTGCTACTCACGGTACTTGCTTATTCACCTTCTGCATCTCTTCCATCTCCATAGCCATGCCCCACCTCCTAGGTATGTGCACATTGCTAGTCAGGGTACTCACTTATCCTCCTTCTGCATCTCTTTTGGCTCCTTAGCCATGCCCCACCTCCTAGGTATATGCACATTGCTAGTCACAGTACTCACTTATCCTCCTTCTGCATCTCTTTCGGCTCCATAACCATGCCCCACCTCCTAGGTATGTACACATTACTAGTCAGGATACTCACTTATCCTCCTTCTGCATCTCTTTCGGCTCCATAGCCATGCCCCACCTCCTAGGTGAAGCAAGCTGTGACTGAACATCATAGCATTAATAAATGCCTCCACATCCTTCAACATCTTGAATGCAGTCGACTACTCTGCATATAGAATATGCAAAATATTAGGGAACTTAAGTTGGTACAAAGAATCTGTGTCTATCAACTTCCTGAAATATGGAACCATTGTCTTCCTCTTTAAAGACAGGGCATTATTGTAGTCTAGGGAAATGCATACAGGGGTGACTGCAAGCATTAAATTATTCCCCAAGTCCCTACATTTATGAATAACCAACTGTCTAATCCAGAAAATGGACAATGAAACGTCTTCACTCTTAAGGTAACGTATTCCTTGTATTTATCTGATGTTCCCACTCAATCACCATTGGAGTGCTCAAGTACAGAAGTGCAGTTAGTCTAGCTGTGATAAAAGCTACTGAGTCATTTCCCTTCTTTCCATCCAGCAGACAGTGAAATGCAAATTGTTGTATCTGCTACTTTTCTCCAGACTTTGGCTCAAGGTGATGGGTCATCGTGAGCTGTAATTCACTGATTTGTTGCGAGTGCAACACTGAAGTCTCCTTCGAAGCAAAAGGCTCTGACTGATACATCTTCAAAACGTATAATAAGGCTTGCATCTGTATCTCCCGTTCGTTACTAGCTGCTTTCAGCAGTAGTATCATTTAGTCCCTCTTGCACCACTGATGTAAGAGTAAGGATGCTATTTTCAGGTTGCCTGGTCATCCACCACCAGACTGCAGGGATTGATTGTATAAGGAGACAAAAATGGTTCTTTAAAGCACAATGCTTCCCAACTCTGTTCCACTGAAGGTTACACAACCCTATGAAAAATGGTCATGTAAGTACAAAATTATCTCCTGGAGGGGTACGTCACACACTCCAGGACATGTTGGAATAAAATGTCTCTGTGTGCACTCCCGATGTGGCTCAGTTTTCACTGACTGTACCCATTTTCTTGCTTTCCTAAGGATATTGTCTCTGTTATTATAGTCCATCAGCTTTAGAATAAAATGCTCTGGACAGATCTTAGCACTTACCTTGTGATTCAGCTTGTAAGCTGTTCCCACAGTAGGGGAGTCATTAGTAGTCAAAAGGTCTTCCTATTCTTACTTAACAATAGCCAAAGGGTCCTATACTTCCTGTCTATCAGGCAGTCCAATAATCTGAAAACTGTTTCTGGAGCCTCCTTTTTTCAAATCATCTAATTTACTCTCTAGTCATCGAGACCAGTACCTGAAGTTCTTGTAACCCTTGAGAGTGCTCTGCAGTCAAAGCATTATGAACCACCAACTCCATAGGATAATTGGAGATTACTAGGCTATTGATCCAGTGTAATACCGTAGAGGTACTAATCAGTACCCGAGATTGCATTTAGTGATGACTGCCCATGAGGGTAGTCGGTGCTATCCTCAATAAGAATTTACGGTGCCCCATCTACTAATCCAGGTTCCTCTTGAGCAGTGCCATAGAGATGTTCTGTTTCACACGAATTGGTAGCCTGTTCCAAAGATGTGGCAGTCACTGGGAGATAAATCTGTCCCTCCAGCATGTCCTATTTAAGTCACAGGCCATATTTAAGTCCCTGGAAAGGGTAACCCTAGACACATTTGATTTATGGATATGCAGTAGGTTAATAAGGTTTGGGTCATGGGTTACTGTGTAGGCCAGGCATAAGTCTCCCTTAAGAATGCTGCACATGCTGGAGGCCCTTGATCTTCTTTGTTAGAAACCTCTGAAGTCTATCTAATTGCTATAGATGCTAAGTACAGTACATACTGAATGCGGCTTGTACAAAGTGCAGAGTATGGGGGGGGGGTTATAACTTCTTTTCTCTCGAGATTATTTACTAATCAAGTGATCTACACGGAAAGCTTTCCTTACTCCAGTAGACATGTGGTGGTCAAAGTTAAGGTCATTGTCAACCTGTGATCCCAGGTCCCTTACCACTTCATGGGTACTTAGGTTATTATCATTGATTTGATAGTGTTGAAGGGAATGATGATGCATTTCTTTGCATTCACTTTGAGACCATGACTAATACACCAGTCGCTGGTCTGTGTGAGACCATTCTGGAGTATACTGACATAATTTGGGGATTCAGTGATTGCACCTAGTTGTCAGCAAACTTGGTCAGCCACAACACTTTAGTTTTGACCTGAACATCTGAGAAGTATATACAAAACAGTAGGGGGCACAGCACTGACCCCTGTGGTACCCCGCTGGTTACAGGTCTGGTGGTTGATGTGGAGTCACCCACTTTGATATTGTGTGTCCTGTTTGTGAGCCAGTTAGAAACCCATGTTACAACAAAGGTGTTTACATTCAGTTTGCTAAGCCTAGCGGTAATGCCTGAATGTGGGATTGTGTTGAAAGCCTTTTCCAAGTCGAGGTATGCTGTGTGCAAAGATTTGCCCTCATCAATGGCCCTAGTCACACTTTCAAAGAAATCTACTAGATTTAACAGGCAGGATCTGCCCCTCACGAAGCCGAATTGAGTTGGGTTCAGGGTTTGGAGGTCACCTATGTCTTTATTTATGTGGTCCATAATGATGCATTCCATGGCCTTACATATGAGTCTGGTCAGGCTTATAGGTCTGTAATTCCCCGGGTCTGTTGCTAGGCCACCTTTGTGGAGGGGAATAACTGTAGCTCTTCTCCATTCTGCAGAAACAAACCCTGTGGTTAGGCTATGCTTGAGTACTTAGTGGTAATGCTAGTTCATGTTTTAGCCTGTTTAGAAGACAGCCTGGGATGTCATCTGGTCCCATAGAGGCCATGTTCTTTGCCTTGGACAGGGCTTTGAGGACCTGCTCTTCAAATATATACAGTAGGCGGGGGGGGGGGGGGTTTGTGGGAGGGTTGGCTGTAAGTTAGGAGGGTATAAGGGAGTGATATTTTCACTGAACCTATCTGCTAGCAGGTTCGCTATCTCTGTGGGGTCAGTGTGTGTAATACCATTGGCCACCAGTTCTGCACATGCTTGGATCCTACCCTTTAGGTTACATACATAGCTGTAAAAGGCCTTATAGTTATCCTTGGCAGTACTTGCTAGGTTTCTCTCAAAGGAGCTCTTGGACGATTTGACAAGTTGTCTTATTTGCCTGTTAAAGCCGAGGAGGGTGCTTTTCCATTGTTGGGCCCTTGTCTTTGTTTTCTTGGACAGCAACTTTTTACGTTTATTGTACAGTTTGTTGGAAATCCACCATGGCAGCTTAATTTTACTTGGGGCTCTGGCTTCGGTTCTGTGTGGTACAGTTGAGTTTAGTGGTTCTACAGGGCTTTAGTGTAAGCTTTGGCATAGTTACCACTTCAGCTTGGGGGTGGGGCTTGGAATTCATTTATACCTTCACCTAGTATAGTTTGCTCTGGTGAAGTTTTTAATCTGATTTCACCCTTTGTGAGTTCAGGTGTTAGTCTCAGTTTGAAGGTGACCGATTTGTGGTCACTTTTAACAAATGAGGGTCCAACAGTTGCAGCAGTGCACCTGTTTGACAAGTTGGTGAGGACAAGTTCTAGAATGTTTGCTTCTCTTGTTGTGGTATGGACAGTTTGCTCCAGGAGATTTGAATTCACAAAGTCAAGGAATTTTTTTGCTAGTGAGTTTGGGCTGGAGTAGGTTTCCCAGTTGATGGTTGGATAATTGAAATCCCCCATAACCAGTGTGTGTTCAGTAAAATATGGATTGTCTTCAGTTTGGTTAAGTAGGCTTCATGGGTGTCATGATGCATGGAGGGAGATCTATAACTGGTTAGGACTTGAATGGGGGTCTTACCCACTGTAACCTGAACCTGGAGTAACTCCATGGAGTCGTCCAGTTTAACTAGACGTGAGGTGACTTTATATCTAATATAGATTAAAACACCACCTTCTTTGGTTTTCACATGTTTGTTTAGCAGTCTAAAGGTGTGGAAGGCATTTCTTTCAGGGCCAGGGCACTCTCTGAGGCCTTAAACCAGGTTTCTGTGACTGCACAGACATCTACATCTTCTAGTGATGGAAGTGCTTTCAGGGAGTGCAGTTTTTGATTTAAGCTCCTTACATTTAGCAGCATGATCCTTATTTTGTTTTGATTAGTTAGTTTCATGTTGGTAATGTTGTTTTGGAGACCTTGCCTAAAAAAGGCACTATGAGGAAGGCAAGAGTCTTTGCTAGCAGCCTAAAGCCTAGGGGTGCCAGGTGCAAACCGTCTCTTGCAAAGCAGCAAGGTTTGTCGACCATGGCTTCCCAGGCAGACAGGAATGGGATCCCCTTGGAATAACACCAAAAACTAAGCCAATTATTGAAATCAATCATTTTTTTCATATACTCTGACATCATTCTAGGTGAGGGTAGTATGCTGCTCAAGGCTAGGGACATACTTGCCTGAGACACATACTCAGAGAACTCAACCTTTCACATAGTCCAGTGAGGTATGTCTCAGGTCATTCACACCAACATGAACTATGACAGAGTCATAACAGTACTTGTTTCTGAGAGACCTGAGTGCATGCATGATTTTGCGAATCCTGGCATCAGACAAGCAGCTGACTGTGACTTTCTCCTTGTTCAGCCTGGTGAGAGGGACATCTGTATGTCTCACTATTGAGTCTCCAATGACAAAAAAACTTGTTTTTTTGAGTGTTGCACCTTATTGGCTTGGTGGGTGAGACACTGGTGCTGCTATGTGTCATGGGTGCTGTAGAGACTGGGTTAGCTGTAGTGGACTTGTGTTTTGGAGGTCTCTGGTGTTTCAGTAAGTTTTTGGAGAGAACCTATTTGTATGTGGAGTTGTGTTTGATATGTACTGTGTGTATGAATGGTGGTACTATGTGAATATGTACTGGTGGGCAAGTTGACAGCCTTCTCCGTGTTAATATTCTGAGAGTGAGAGAGAGCATGGATTCTAGATTCTTGGTGTAAATACATCTCTTGCACTCTGTACTAGACTGTATTATTAGTAGTGAGTTGTCTGTGTACATGAGGCAATTGCTACACTGCCTCAAGAGACCCAAGTCAACAAGGTTGGCAGGAGAAACAAGGGTAGTCCAACTGTCCAGAATGCTAGGTTGAAGACCATTGTTACTAGGGATGGTTTTCCAGAAACGCTCACTGAGGAGCTTGGTGAATGGATATTTCTGTCTGGGTTTTAAGGGAAAATTTGTTGGATTTAACTGTCTTTGGCACACAATTGCACAGTTGTGTGTGCTGCTGTACAATGTGCAAACAAGCAGAAACCTGCTCAGATGCAGGGCCTAAATACCAAAAGCTAAAACCTGAAAAAAACTCTTTAACAAAATTCAAAAGGACCAGTGAAGATGGCCTGGAAAATGTGCTCAGAACAAATAAACCACAAACAGTTCCAGAAGCAGCAGGCCTGGAAATGGACTATGATACAGCTACTAGTTACCCTAGTTTCAGTGGAGACAATAGAGAATATTTATCACAGCAGAAAAATAGCAGCGAGACACTGAAAAAAATGTTTAAAACAGCAAAAAATCAGCCAGGAGGCTCTAAAGAATGATTTAAATGGTTTGCTATTGTTTGTTCGAATGGCAAAACATTTGCCGTTCGAAACAACGAATAGTAAACCCGAAAACACACATTCCGACCTGCCACAATGTCAACCCAAATGATCGACACATTTGAGTCGACATTGTGGCCGAAACCATCATGTGATAGCCGTATAGGAGCTGATGTAAATCAAACTCCTATATGACAAATCACGTTTTTGCAGGGGGGCAAGCCCCCCTGCACCCCCCACATCCCCCCTACTAATATATTCTAACTCAGAGATTACACTACAGTGGGAATATGGATGAATTTCCAGTCCTCACTGTACCGCAATTTCCATGCAGATAGTCGAATACACTTAAGCATTCACATAAGTGTGTTCGACTATCCCATCCATTTATGTTTTGTGCATGACATTCTGATTTTCAGCAGCAGTGCTACCGACAGAATGTCATTTGCACAAACCATAGCAAACCAATTTAAACACTTAACAGGTCAGGTAATTAAGTACTACTTGGTGGGAAAACCAGAGCAGGCAGAACAGATAGCTTTGAAATGGTGAAAAATACCAGTGAATACTGAACAAACAGTGGAAACAACAAGAAAGTGTGCTAAACAGTAAAAACAGCAATGAAATTTGATTTTGTCACGTGGAATATGTTTTTCCTCCAAAGCTTTCAGTTTATTTTCATGATTTGAAGTAAGTTTTGCAATGAGAGACTTCAAAGCAAAATGAATGGTTTACATAACATCCTGCAAGCTTGATTGCATTGTTGCCATCTTGAAAGCTACTTTATTGTTGGAAATCACAATTTTCATACAATTTAGTCTGACAAAGTAATCTCTTCCAATGCAGTTGGATGAATGCCTCATCACTGAAGCACGACACTTCATCATTGTTAATACTCCAAAGTACTTTTTTGTAAAAAAAAAAAAAAAAAAAAAAGGTAAAATCCTGCAGGAAGTAGGAGTTTATAAGGACCTACAGTTTGACGTAGGAGAACCCTTATGAATGACACTTTCCAATGACTTCACTCTTCTTGCTTCAGTTTGAGAGTAACAGGCCAGTACATTGGAGGGTTGGGTTTGGAAGCAAAGGATGATAAAACTGGCCTCGGGGCATTAGTTGCTGTAGGATAATCCATCAAGAGAAAACTGAGAGAACAGAAATTCAAGACAAACAGAATGTGTGTTGAAGCACTAGGAGTATTGATGCAAGAAAGGAATGAATGGATACTTCCATCGTGGAGAACCTAATTTGACGAGATCTGTAGTATGGAATGCAGCTCTGTGGGCCATGTTATAAGAAAACCTGAACAGAGGGGTGGAGAAGAGGGTGTGAAGAAATGTGCAGTAGTGATAAGAGGGTGCTGCAGAAGTCACCAAAGTGATCAGTAGTGCATAGTTTGAGGTATGAGAAAGCAGGTGGGATATACCATGCGTACCTACAAGAAGGATGAAAAAAAATCACAGAAAGTGGATGGGACTGAAAATATAGTGGAAGAAGAAGGAATATAAATGGCAGATCTAAAACAGGTTTAAGCAAGGTACGAGGAAGTTCCATTTCACACACATGAAACTAAAAGAATGGGGCATAAGTAGCAAATCAAAGAACAAGCTTTAAAAAAAGGTTTAACTTTTTTTTTCACACAGAGGGTATTAGGCAAGAAGAAGAATGTTTAGCTAGTGTACTGTAGTGAGATGCAAGATAGCACTTTTACTCACAGAGGCTTTGGATAAATGGAAATGGAAGTGAGTGACATTTTGTGAGATAGCTGCAACAAACAAATGTATTTGTGTATGTTTGTATGTATGTGTACCGTAATGCTCTGATCAACACTGACCTTTTTCAGTATACTCAGTTGATCTCAGTTCCCATTTTGTCAGCACAGTTCATGTTGCTGGTGTTATAACTCATGCTGTGTACCCTGGATTTACAGTCAGGACATTACTATCTACACCAAAACTGGCAATTCTGACATCAAATTTTGCATCATCTCCTAGAACACGGGACTCCAAACTGATAGACTCCACCCCCACCCCCCGGGACACATGTTAGCACTTGTTTCTGGGTCCAGAGAAGTAGGGAGTTTCAGGATTTTGTGATTTACACCCGTTTTTGATTTTCAGCAATTTGAGATTCAAAGTCTGAATTGCCAGTTTTAATATAGGTAGCAATGACCTTTTGGTAGTAAACTCCATTCTGGTTTTTAGAATAAGGATGCATTTTTTGTTACATTATTAAAATTATAAACAATATAATATTTCAGATTATAGAAATGGGTTCACTTCAAATAAGAGGTTAAAGAAGTGTAATGGCTTATTTTTTTTCATCTGTCAGATACTTAAACACTGAAGAGAAGGGAGCTTTCAGATGTAAAGTTTTGTAACTGTTCAAGAATAGGAGTCAGGGTTGTTAGTTGTTTCTAAGTTTGCGGGCAGGGCTGCCAGAAACATTTTAAAGGCTGAATAATATGAAGAAAGAAATATGCTATGACATGCTTTGTTTGTATTATAGTGGCTTATAGTTGGAATGCTAACTTAGTCCTTGAATTTTGAATTTGATCTGTCAGGAAACAGTAAATAGCCATCCTGATTGGCAAACACATTTAAATATTTTTTACAACAAAAATATTCCATATTAGTTGTACTGTGGTGTTTGCTGTAATTTTGTGTATGGTAAAATTTACAAAAGATGTAACATGCTTCAAAGACCATCTTAGTGTTTTGCTTAGATCTGAATTAGCTTAGTTACATGCAGCCTCATTAGATCAAGACATTACTGGAAAGATTTATGACTGACCTTGTGTCTCCTGCGCTCCACCTCCTAAACAGTGACTTACTGGGATGCTTCATCACTGACATTATTTTAGAGTTACTCTGCTTTCTTGAACCTGGACCTACTGGAATAGCTTTATCATTGGCAGCAAGTGTGTGGGGATGGATTGGTTTGTCATTACCAGAAGTAAAGTGACTTGTAATTTAATTTACTTGTCAATGCCAGGCTGTTTGGAGAACATACTTTTCTCTGGCAATGACGTGGGTGAATTTGGCTTCCATAGAACAAGATATAGAAAGGTTAGCACGATCTTTGGTAAGCATGGCAGCACTCATTTTTGCAGCGTTTTGTATTGTGTTTTTTGCTGCTTTACTACAGTAATCATTCACGTCCCTAACTGGCTCATTTTTTTCCTTGCAGCTGTTGGCATCTGAAAACCTAAAAATGAGATAAATGAGAGCCAGGGACGGTGTCCATCATCCTGCAGAAAGTTAGGACATTTATTGATGCCCCTAACAAACCTCTGAATATTGTTCACAAGGAGCACAGCAGTGCCTGGCTACACTGAACTGCCAGAGATGCTTAGCTGGAGTGCCTACTCTGTTTGGCCAGGCCTGTGCCCCCAGATCCCATGTGTTGGAGCACAAGACTGAAACTCATTTCCAAAAACATTGTTCACATGGCAGGAAATAAACTGACACCTTCCTCTGCGACAGGTGACATGACTTTGGCCAATCACTTCCTTTTCTCCCTGGCCAGCAACTCCTCTGCTGAGGCCACTAATCAAACTTTGTTGTGGCATCAGTGCTCTACTCCCACAGACTTGGCTACTAGATTCTTCTAACTTGGTCAGCAAATATTATTTCTGCTACTTTGCTTATGTAACGTTGCTGCTCTGTCTTTGCAGTAATATAGACAAAAGGTACAGTAAATCTAATTTTATTTCAGGCACCAGAAACCTTTGAAGATGTTGCTGTTGGCTTTTCAGAAGAAGAATGGAAGATGCTGAGCAAAGAGGACAAAACATTGCACAGAGAGGTGATGGTGGAAAACTATGAACACATGGTTTCACTAGGTAAGGAGGATGGTGTTGGAGATGCACACATAGGGAAAGGTAAAGAACTGTGAGCAGCATTGCTAGTGGCTACGAAACATTGTTCCAGCACTATATTAGGAAGTAGTAGTGCGAATTGTAAACACATGGCTTGTGAAAGTAGGGGAATGATGGTAGAAAGATATGGTGTGGCAGAACAAAGGGCAGCAGGTTTCACTAGGTAAGGAGGATGATGTTAGAGCTACATAAGGAGATGATGGTAGTACAGAACTACTGGCACATTGTTTCTCCACTTAAACTGAATGTTCCCAAAGCTGTGCAAGGTGCTGACTAAACAGAACTGCAGAAATAGCATCCATACCATAAGTAAAGTTTACAATCTTGGAGATGACTGCCTTATTTTAAAACTGCAATTGTTTACTGTTATGCTGTGCTGTATACCCTTTCCAAAGGATCATCTACCTCATTTAATGCCAATTCTTATTTGCTCCTCCCTGGATTATTAGTAGATGTATCACTTCCCAAAGTTTTACCTCAGCCATCCTTTTAGTATGTCAGTGAAGTTTCAGACTTCTCAGAATTTTCAGTTCAGAGATTAAGGACTCCCTTCTTCCAGGAATACAGTGTTGACCACCTATCCGCTGGTGCTATTAATCATGTTTTGGAAGTTAGTAATGATTAAAGCTACTGATCTGTGATCACAAGAGTAATCTGTTGCCAGGCATGTGCTGAATAGCTTAGGCTCCCTCCATTTTCTTTTGCTTGTTTGTATGGTGCTGATGACTTTGATGACATAATTTGCCCCATCCCATCCCTCCCACAGACCATTTACTGACTTATACATTGAGTTTGGGTGGGTGCTGCTTTAGCTCCTGCAGTCCCCATACCTTCACTTTTGCTCATTCCTCAGTCAAGATTTTATTTAATTAGTTATTTATTTATTTGCAATTATTAACCAGAGTACAACACTAACCCACATGGGACCTTTTTCAGATTCAGCCCAGGACCATTGTCTGGTTAAGTGACTTGCTTAGTCATATAGTAAACAAATGGAGACTGAGGGAATCGAACTCTGTACCACAAGAAATAACTTGTTAGCAGGACATAGCTTTAATCCTCTGTGCTGGGAGATTCAGCTTACATCTCAGATGCTAGGAATCTGAGTTTTGTAATGGACTCAGTTCACAGGACAGTTAAGCAAGATGAAGATACAGGGATACTGCAAGGCACATTCATTTCCCATGGGAGCATATGGAGATTATGCTAAATTGCTCTAAAGAAGGCTATCTGTTACAGTGACTAGGAGAGTTTCATAGCCCCATAGGGTGCCTAGTCATTCTGGCATAATAATAAACAGCATCCTTCCCCCTCAAAATGTATTCAACAGTAAATTTAATGGTTGTGAGAAGTAAGTAGTTATAGAAGAGCAAGTGAAGTACTGTGAGAGCCAACAGCATTGTTAGTAGTAGTTATGAATGTTAGTCAAAAGTGTTGTAATTACCTATAAATTACTGGGACAGCACCCAGGTTGGATGGGCTGCACCCTTCCCAGCTCTGGTGAGAACAGTTTATAGCTCAGAGCTTCAGATCAAAACTGAGGCACCACCTGAAATACATCTAACAAAGAACATTCGTCAGACGTTTCTAAACTACATATAACAAAGAATGTTTCCCACATGTTTCTGTTTGAATTGGTGCAGGCAAGTAATGCCATTATAAATGTGTTCATTATCCCAGATTTGCCAGTAATACTTGTCAATTTGCAGAATAAGTTGGTTACTGGCAGCACATTTAGCTACTACTGTTTAAAACTCTGTACACACATTCAGCAGATGCAATCACCATGTCTATCTGCACTTCTGTCAGGAGATATTAATTCCTGTTGGTTGTCACTCTTACAGTATAAGAATGTTGAAATAATGAGCCTAAGTTGCTACTGCACAAGTTGGCCTGCATATCAGTAGGTCAGCATATAGACAGCTGCAGTACTACCCCAGAGCAGAACAGGTACATTAGGGAGATAAATAAGGGGAATCAGTGTTCAGGCAGAGTCTGACAGGCTTGTTCCTCTTCTCATTTCCTCTGAGTAGCTTCATACTCGCATGCCATGCCCTCTTTTCCTATTTTTTTATATATACTTTTTTCAACAATATCATCTCCTTCTTCTTTGTAAGGCCTCCAAAACTGGATGAAGTACTTGGCCTTTGGCTTTGCTACTGAACTCTACAGGAGGGCTACCTGCTTGTCCTATGAGTCAGTAGCACTAAGCATACGTCACAGCATTGATCAGCCATCACTGCTGCTTTTTCCCCCTGTTCTTCTGTTGGGTTGTTTTAGCCTCAACTACTGTATCAATAAAGATCATTTACATTCCAAGATTTGTACTGAATATGTTACTGGATGCCTCCCTAGGGTGTGATCTTTTATTAGTTTTTGATGGGTTTTCTGAGCGTCATTGATGTTCCTATCAATTTTACTCTTCAGATATTCTAACAATCCTAATGCATTCCCAAGATGTAATGAGGCACACCCACTTTGGGAAAACACCTTCTTTTACAAATGCATCATTTGATGTTTTTATGGTACTGATCCTCTGATGGGACAGTTATTTTCAGATTTACTGAACTCTATAGTCAGCACGTGCATAGCTCTACATTTTGTCACAGCAAAGACAGAATATTTTCTTCTGACATGGATGCAGTGATGAAACCCACCACCTGAGGCAGAGGACTTTATTATGAACATGTTAAACAATATTGTGTTACTACAGTCTCACCACCAAGCAGTTCAGTTTCCATACCCAAACTACACTCCTTTCCTTCCAGCCTACCAGGACAATATATTAAGCCATATCCTTTTCTAAATTTGAATGTGAATTATTTAACTGACTTTTATCTCTATTCATGGTAGATCTGCTACTTATGATGGCAGACAATGCACCCTTGTACCTATTTACTTCCAATTGCTTGTAGTCCATTTCTACTGCCTATGCATGTGACTTATGTAGCACATTTTTTAAATCTTGTCTTGCTTACCCTTTAGTATGCCCCTTCATCATTCCTGCTCAAGCTTTCACATTGGGTAATAGAAAAAAAACACTATAAAAGTCCTGTTGGCTCAGCCTGGAGAGCAGCAGCTCCTGAAATGGAGTTGGTTATCTTTCTTCAGATAGCCTGCATATTGGGTTTTATTTGTTTTGAGGCACATTTCTATTAGGGCATGTGCTAAACTAAACTTGTTGTGTCTTTCGGCTTTTCCCGGTTAGGGGTCGCCACAGCGGAACTCCGGTCCGCTAATGACTGGCAGTAGATTTTTACTTGCCGAGTTGCCGGCCCTGACGCGCAAACTTCAATGAAGGTACGCCCATTCACGCATGTCTCCATACAGAAGACGCTCTAGCTGAGAATAGAACAGGACAATGTATTACTGTGAGGCAACAACGCTACCGCAGCACCACCACTTAAACTAAGCCTCCATATTCTGTTTTGTTAGTGGATAGAGGTATAGCAGTCTGCATTCCTCTCAACTTCTAAGCACGATACATGGCTAAATCTAAAAATAACAGGGATGTAAATTCCCCAAATCATCTTATAAACTCAAAAAGTTGATAGAATAATATTTTTTATTATCATTCACTTTCTGAAGGATACAAAGTCTGCAATTCTAATGTATGTCATTATTTATTAACTTTGATCCTCATTGATTTGCCAGAAAACAACTTTTATGAAGAACAGAGTAAAAATATGAGGGCAAAAATCTGGACAGTTGAAAGGGATGGTGCTCTGTTTACTTTCTGTTCTGAAAGCAGAGCAGTACTTAACTACCTCAGTAGTGATGTCTGTGTCTGTGATGGTTTCTTTGAAGCTTTTATTCAAACCATATCATTCCATGTGCTGTCTGCACTTTTTTGCGCCAACAGTTTGATTTTTTGAGATTTCGTTAAATAGTACATTTTCACCTCTGGCGTTGATTTGTTGTTAAAAAAGTACAGTAGGCAACTTTTTTTAAACATGTTTAGACGAAATGTAGCTTCTTTAAATCACTGATTAAAATGTTTAATTTACTACCACTAGAATAAATCATGTTAGCAAATATAGCAATAACCCACGCCTGGGTGTGGGTAATGCTAAATTTACCCACGGTTGGCGTGGTTTGGTCCCGAGGGGCCCGAGGACCAAACAAAGCCAACCATGGGTAAATTTAGTATTACCCACACCCAGAAGTGGGTTATTGCTATTATACCATGACATTATTTAAGAAAAGAAACTATTACTTTTCTTAAATAATGGCATAGTATAATGCCTGTTTACTGCCCTTCCGCAGATGTCTGGCATCCGCGGCAGTTCTGATGTACTGAGTTGTGGGCAAAACGGAGAAAGCAAGATCTACGTTGCTTTTTTTAGCTATGTTAAATGCGTTTAACATAGCGAGACAGTTTTAAAATAAGCAACGGACATCTCCGTTGCTTATTTTAAAACTGTCTCGCTATGTTAAACTCATTTAACATAGCGAACACTAAAAAGCAACGGAGATCTTGCTTTCTCCATTGCTTTTTAAAACAGTGTCTCACTATGTTAACTGGGTTTAACATAGCGAGACAGCTTTAAAATAAGCAACGGAGATCTCCGTTGCTTATTTTAAAGCTGTCTCGCTATGTTAAACCCATTTAACATAGCGAGACAGTGTTTTAAAAAATCGAGTTATACTAATGGAAAAAAGTCCGGGCGACCGGACCTTTTTCCATTAGTATAACTCGATTTACAACGGGTACGCTGGCCAATCAGCGTGCACGTTTTGGGGGGATCATGGTATAATAAAAAATAATGTGCATTTTTAATACATGATGTTCAAACTGTGTTGGCAACCACAGCTTCAATCCTATTGACAGGCATAGCTTAAATTAACTCAAATGTAAGATTTCCGACTATGGAACTTTCCCCTGGCACTTCCACAAACACCCTTTTGTATTCTGATCCCCCTACCTGTGTCAGTGAAATGACAGCTGCTAGTACTGAGCATGAGCAGTGCAGCAAGTGTATTCAGTGAGTTTCCTTGCACGTAATCTGCTGTGCAAGTCAATGGAGCTGGGGCTCCATAGACAATAACAGGTTTGCAGCTGATTATGTTTCCTTAACAGTGCTTCCACTATGGCTTGCAATCCTTGGGAGAATCTGTCAGAGTTCATTATGGCCTTTTCTCTTTTACAGGATCCTTTTTTTACAATGTGTTTCAGTGGGGCACAGAGTTTTGTAAATATGCTAGGCAGCAAGTCTTTTTGTCATAGCAAAACCACCTTTACTCTGTTTTCTAAACCTTAATGTTGCCAACCCATTAGTTTTAAGACAATTATTGCTTAACATTAAACCATATTGTAATGCTAAAGCCTTACATGTACTCTTTTGGTTGCAATTATCTTCACATGCTAGTTCAATAATGGTAAAAGCATGTTAAAAACTGAACACTGCTAATGCTGAAAGGAAAGCTCAAACAGTGAAACATCAAAATCACTATATGCAAGTAATGAAGGTTATAACTCAACTTTTGTTTTATTCATTCTGTGGGATGCTGGAATGGTATAAAGAAAATCAGTTATGTTGTCTCATTAAATATACTGGTCCCCTTCATAACTCTGAACCTCATAGTGCAAGAAATCTGGACAAAGCATAAAATAATGAGGGAGAAAGGCCCAAAAATAGGACCAAATAATTAATATTGCATTTATAAACTTAGAAATGTGCTAGAATAACAGAATTTGTGTTAAGCATGCATTTTCTGAAGGATATGAAGTTTGAAACTCAAATGTATGTCATTTGTGACTTAAATCCTCTGTGGTTTGTTAGAAAAACACACATTTTTGAGGAAAATACCAAAATATGATTTAAAAAAATTAAATTATTTTAATTGACCTGTGTGTGTGTGTGTGTGTGTGTGTGTGTGTGTGTGTGTGTGTGTGTGTGTGTGTGTGTGTGTGTGTGTGTACATGTGTGTGTGTGTGTAATTTTACCTTTTACTTTTTTAACTGAATTTTCACTGCAGTTGTAGATTTTTTTATTATGTTATGTAATACTATAGTTCTTCAGTAGTATTACATAAATATAAATGCATTGTCTTAATATTATATTGCTGTTCATGGAGCTTTTCTCCATGAGACTCCATTAAAAATGGGCTCTTCTTGGTCCAATGGACTATCCCGGTAAACATACTGTAAAATAAATAAATAACCTGTCTCTGCACTTCTGTTTTATTGTATAATAGTGTAATCTGTGCAACTGTTTTTTAGTCTTCTTTTGCCTGTTAGACCTGAATATCTGTTACTGTTTGTGACCTTTTGACTTTGTAGTGAAATCTTTTGTCTAGAGAGCCCTAGGTGTTTTCTTTCTGGCAGAACGAATCAGTGTACTTTGATCTAGTTTAAAGCATTCCTGCAACACTGTTATTTTTGATTGGATAATTGGGCTGGTTTTTGTTTTTCTGCCTTTAATAGCCAGTGTTTTAAGCCAGTTGTACTTATTTGCTCAAACTGTTCAAAGTTGCAGTGAGAGGCTTTAGTTGTGTCTGTGAGAAAGTTTTTGGCTGTGTAAAGCATTTCAAGTTTTTGATGAGTTTTTCTTATACAATTTTGTATATTCATGTCAAATGTAAGATTTTCATCCACTGTCATCCCTTATAATTTATCATTTACTATGAAAATTTACTTTAATGGTTTTATTGTCATGAGAGAGGACTTCACATTTTGCTTTTTCATGTGGGAAGGATTTGGGGAAAAATGTTGTAGTTTTTTTTTAGGGCTGAACATGAGTTGTGAGTTACAAAGCCATGTTTCAGTTGCTGTTAAAACTTTCTAAGTATTTTTTTTGAGGTGTGACACATTGTCTGATGTACAGATGAGTGTGGAGTCATCTGAGTACTGTATTAGGGAGGCCTGTTCTTTGAATGTGTGGAGGGTGTTAATGAGAATGTTTAAGAGGAGGATACAAAGGATGCCTTGTGGTATACCGGTGGTGACTGGGAGGTATGGAGAGAGGGTAGAGTGTCATTTTGCTGACTGACACCTATTGGATAGGTATCTTTTGAACCACAGAAGGGTGAGCTTAGAGAGTCCTAATGTGACAATCTGTGTTGAAGGCTTTAGGCATATCCAGAAATCAGAAGGAGACTAGTTTGTTGTTTTCTCTAGCTTTATGAACAGTATCTATATAGGTTAGAAATGCAGTGTTAGTACTATGGGAAGGACAGAAGCCCTGTTGTGAGGCAAATAGGTGTTCGTCCTGTAGGAGACAGGTTAGAAATTATTTTTAAATACATTTTTCAAGTATTACTTTTTTATGTTTTTCAGTATAACTTGCAGTCTTGTATCCTTTCTCATTTTTGGTGCAGTTTTTCTTTATTTTATTTTATTATTTATTTTTGTTTAATGGGTAATGTCCAACTGGGCACGGGGTCCATTTTCAGTGGAGACCTGAGGAGAAAATTTCCTGACATACAGTAGAGAAAAATTAATAACACTGACAAAAGCTAAAAAACTAATAATGTTTGTAATGTACATACAGTATAATCTATACTGATAGGTTCATAGGTTCATACTAGGCTATCTGCCCTAGGGCATTTACAAGTCTAGCCAGAGTGTGTTTGGCTTTCACCACCCATTTTAAAATGAATTTTGCTATGCCCTTTTTCGAGGTTAGTATACTGTGCCTCTGTCTAACAGTGACACAGAAGTGATACCCGGAATAAATCTACGATCTCCTATCCACTCATCAAGATTCCTCTTGAAGAAAGTCAGTGAGGGACTCTGCCTAACCTGGACTAGGATTTTATTCCAGAGTGAAGGGAGCCTCTGGGTTATGAATCTGCCCCTCCAGCAAGTCCTATTTATTTCAGTGCTGAGGTTCAAGTCTCTCGAGCACGTAGCTCGATGAGATTTGGATTTTCTGAGGTGCAGCATGTCCATTAATTCCGGGTTGGACATGGCTTTATACGTCAGGCACAGATTGCCTCTGAGCAGGCCGTATGCCACTGAGTAGAGCTGGAGTTTCTTTAACCGGGCAGCATATGGCATCTGTTTGAGTCCTTTGATCCTCTTGGTGAGGTACTTTTGGGGTCTTTCCAGTTGCTGCAGGTGTCTGGTAAGGTACATCCCAAAAGGGACATTGTACTCAATTATGGGCCTGATGAGGGATGAGTAAAGAGGCACGATGACCTCCCCTGATCTAGATGTGAATTCCTTCATGATTAGGTGGGCTATATAAAATGATTTTCTAACCACTTTGGCCATGTGGTTGTCGAATGAGAGATTGCTATCAACTTGGGTCCCCAGGTCCCTGATTACTTCTTCCGTACTTAATGGATTACCATCTATGTGGTAATTTGTGGGCACTTTGTTTTATGCCGAAGGGGATGACTATACACTTTTTGGCATTTAGCTTGAGGCCATGGCTCTGGCACCAGTTGTCTGTTTCTATGAGGCCCTTTTGTAGGATGCTTGTGTCGGCTGGAGAGTCGATTATGGCGCCCAGTTTGCAGTCATCTGCGAACTTGGTCAGCCACAGTCCTTCGGTGTTGGCCTGTACCTCTGAGAAATATATACCGAACAATAATATTGTTATTAACTCACATATATTTCGCATTAACTCAGCAACATAAACTAGCAAATGACAGCTTGAGTATACATACATCATCATAGCACATGAATTTGAGATGTTTAACAATATAAAATAATAGTAACAAATGGGATTATACAATTATCAAGGCCATAAGAAATAAGTTTCCAGAAACAGTTGTATACATATTTGCATGCCGCATGAATCAATAAACTGTAAATTAAATGCCTTGCAGTCACTAGATCAGATTATCCTAGCCTGAGTGACATTTTAGTCAAGCATAACAGTCCAATATGTCTGTTACTCATGTTTTGTTGTCTGCTTCACAATGGAGCTATATTGTAAAATTTGCACTATAGCAAGTCATGGGTGGTCCTCAGGGAAAGCACGAGCCACAGGCGTTACATTGCAAGTCATTACTCACTATTCTCTTAAGACTCACAACCTTGGAGTGAGAATAATAAAGTAAGTGGGTATCGGATGGGGGGGGGGGGTAAAATTCTGTCTCCCTACAATATTCACTTTGTTTTTGTCATATTTGCATGAAACCTTGAGTTCATGTGCTATGACGATGTGTGTATACTCAAGCTGTCATTTGCTAGTTCATGTTGCTGAGTTAATGCGATGAGAGCTCAGGTGAGTCGGGAAGATGATCCAGATAAAATATAAATGCCAAAGAATTACTGACATGTTTGGATCTTGGTCAGTCACTTGATATGAATTCTAGTGAATTTGGCTAGTAGTCTAACCTCACTGTTAAGTAATTTATTTGTGATATATCCTAGACTGCATATTCTTTGGATACTATTATAGTACAGCATGGATTTGTAAAGCCAAGTTTGCATTAACTAACTTGGCAGTATTTTATGGTTATGTACATATGGCCAATGGTCTGAGACTTACAGTGGGAGTACTGTAATAAGACCTAGCCAAGGCTTTTGATACCTTGCCACGTATATCTCTCTAAAGTGATCTTTTCATACATAAGATAAATCCTAACATTAGATACTGGATAATAAACTTGTTGAGAAGTAGATCATAGAGTTATGGATGAAGGTATTCATTCTGTTAGATTGCCTGTTTGTACTGAAGTACCATATGGTTTAGTCATGGTCCCAATATTTTTTAAATTGTTTTAGCAACTTCAGAAAAACATGGTTAATGTTGCATTAGCAAATGTGCTGAGATCTACAAAACCAGAACTATATTAGGATCTAAAGACGACTTGTTAACAGTAAATAACTATTTACAGGAGGTTTAAACTTGGGCATTTAGAACTTGTCTGAAATTTAATACTGAGAAATGTCAATTAATCTTTGGTAGGAACAATATGTCAAAGCAAATTTTATGACCAAAGCAAGTGTTGGAAGATGTTTTCCAGTATAAACATCTGAGAATTACTTTAAGTTCAGACTTTATATTTGGCATGCATGCTTGTTACTAGTATAGCAATTAAGCCATGAGACAAACAGGTATACTATTAAAAACATATTTCCATGAGCGCTCAAGATAAATTAGTTGAAGTAAAGACCTATATAACACCTATAACTGAATATAATTCCATATTTTGCATTTTCACAATCAGCCAGTTGAAAAGACTAGAAATTGTTCATGTAAATTAACAAAATATACGCCTTCTGTAAAAACTTTATTTCACATCTCATGGTATTCCACTTAAGTTGTTTACAATTTAGCACAGATACTTTAAGAGAAAACTTTTGTTGCCGTATAAAATATATATGATTAAATCATATTTATAAGCTTTGATTTAGAGGTGTACAGTATTTCAGTACAAGAACATTCAGACTTACGGATGTTAACTTTGTTATTAACTAAAATAAGATGCTCAAAAGAAAAGTGTAAATAACTTGGTTGGTATTCATAATCAGTTACTCAAATGCATTAAGGCTGTTGGAGTCATGCACAAAAGAGCCCAGCCAAGCTGCGATTGATAGAGACCATTTACACTGTTGTGCAGTGATCTCAAATGTTCTTATGCAAATGAGAAAATAATGAGATGGTAATGAGGAGTGACATAAATCTTTGTATGCTAATCAAGTCTGTTTTACACCATTTGCAATTCATAGTCAATGTTTCCCACTTATTTTGAACTGGTCACATATGCGCTATAAAAAGAGAAGCATCATCAAATCTATCAGAGTTGCAGTCAGCAAAAATGCTATGAATTGCAGCGAGCTTTACTATTTCTAGGTCAGAGTTGCTTTTCTTGTCGGGGCCAAAAGTACTTGCACCCAGCGCCACCCACCCTCCAAGAAGACAAAAATCTAAGCAAAAAATTACTTATTATAACTTTGATAATCAGGAAATCCTTGATAGGTTTAGAGTAGATAGGGACATTATAAGGGTCTTAGTGGATATGTTTGACCCACATGGGGACACTGGAGGATTGTGTTGTCTTCCAATTCCTGTGGACACCAAAGTATGTATAACCCTCATTATACTTGCTATGTGGACCTTCCCAAGACAGACTGAGGACACATCAGGGATCTCACAGGCTTCTACCTTGAAGATACTGAAGCACTTCCTGGAAGTACTCTAGGCACATTTGGATCAGAACATCTATTTCCTGGGTTCACCTCAGATCCAAGCCAGGGCTATGTGTACCTTTTATGGACATACACATTGCCCTGGGGGACTCAGTGTGATAGATTGCATCAACGTTGCAGTTAGGGCCCCTCTTGATCCTCAGTGGGTGCAGTATTGCAGTAGGAAGGGCTACCATTTCACCAGTTGTGAGGTAATGTGTGATGCGTGGGGTGCATCACCAACATGTCTGCATAGCATCCTGGCAATGCATATTATTCCAATATCTAGCACACTAGCTTGACTCTACCACCTCTTCCTGCATGGTAGGATGCTCAGTGGTCATCTTGTTGGCAAGCTGAATTTCTTTTTTTAAGTTATTAAAGTAGTTATTTACTTTAAACTGTATTTTGTATTGTAATCTTTATTCTCCTATTTTGTATACCCCTCTTTCTCTTTTTCTCTCCCTTTATTTATTTTTAGAGGATGCTGGATATCCGCTGGAGTCATGGCTCATGACTCCAGTGATAAATCCTTCTGGAGCTGCAGAGGAGGCGTATAACACATAACCTGTTCCAGATCCATATTGTCATTTAGAGGGTGTTTGACCTCCTGAAGAGCCATTTCAGGTGCCTGGATGAGTTTGGGGATGCCCTACAGTATAACATAGCTACTGAGTGCAGGATGTTTACTGCCTGTTACATTCTGCATAATGTAATCATCCACTGGACTGGTGGTGAAGTGACCCATGCTGTCATTGTAGCTCCAAGTTCTAGTCCTATTTTAACTAATGATGATAAGCTGGGAGCAGTAGTAAGGGACCCCATGGAGCAAGCCTGTGATGGACTGTAGCTGTGTAGGTTAGGAGGCAGCGTCTAGTCCAGAACTATGGACCAGGACATTAAGGATAGTGTTTCCTTTTTTTGTAAAAAAAAAAACACATAGAGTATAACTGATGCATGCCGTGATATCTGTGGGCACTATGCATTGTGGTATATGGTTTGCTGTCATTGTTCGTCTGGCAATCTCTTCATCTTTTTTTGTTGTTGTTATTACCTGTTTGCCTGACTGCTCACTTATTCCTGTTAAGTAATACTGAAAGCCATCGAATTAATAAATAACTCAAAAATTGTACCTGCTGTACTGAATAACTTTTGCTTTAATGATTTATTCATTATGCAATAGAAAGCAATACTGGCAGCAATGAAATATTAAGTTATATATGCCATTTCTGTTTATTGTATTCTGTTGTACTGCACATTGTTTTTATAATGTCATACAAAATAAATTCTGACTTCAGAAACTGTCATCATTTGTACAGTGAGGAGGGAGTAGTGGCAGCAGTTAAGTTTAATTGGCTGGATGCTTATTTACTGTGTCATTCCCTTACGATATACTGGGCCTGAAAACGCTCATTTCTGTTTTGATGTGTTATGTGACTGCCACCAGA
This sequence comes from Protopterus annectens, assembly GCF_019279795.1. Taxonomy (NCBI): domain Eukaryota; kingdom Metazoa; phylum Chordata; order Ceratodontiformes; family Protopteridae; genus Protopterus; species Protopterus annectens. Next base: position 1,474,145,134 of record NC_056744.1, read on the forward strand.
AGGAGTGGCAATCCTTGTATCATTGTTTTTTGTCCAATGTTCATTCATATACTTAGTAGCTGTGCACAGATTTCCCCCTCCTCACAAGCCCATTCCAATTAAACACAAAGTTCTGTAAATGATTTGAATTCATAGTATGGTGAAACTAATAGCTGTAAAGGGAATAACTTAATATATATATATTCAACCCCTGACAAAACCCATTCCAACTAAACAAAAAGATTTATCAAACATAATTCACAGTAATTCCAGATCAAATGAGTCATACACATCTCATATTGATAGGCCTGGTGATGATGCAACAGATATGGAGGATAGGCTACCTTGAGAACTGTCAGGTGAGTTAGTCTGATGGTGTGATCTACTGGAGGAGGGTGATCCTGCTGTCACTGACCTGACACTGCTGCATAACTGTTACTTGGAACATGAGGCTCTCCTAGGTGTAGATGACCATTGACATGGCTAATGTAAAGTGCATTGTAATTGTTCACTGTGACTACTGACTTTATTGTCTTGAGAAGTGGTATTAGTATCAGTGTAGTCTGATTCCCCCCATGTGTCCAGACAGTACTCCATCCCCTGCCCCTCATAATGGTATGTCCTAACCAGTGTACAGCTGGGGGCTACAACTGATGCTTGATGTGCCACCATAATACACATCAGTGATACCATGGCATTATCTCTGTTATTTCAAAGTAGTGTTGGAAATCATCATGCATACCCTATAGGACTTTAATCATTCCAGCTGACTCTGTGTTGCATTGCTTGGAGCCTTAACAATGTCATAGCACATTTCTTGTAGATCAGCCAATGTTTTATATTTTTCCTGGGGTAGTTGTAAATAATTCCTGCATCTGTCACCACTTTATAATGGTATCATTGGGAGTAATTTAGCCCCAGAATGTTTGCCATCATTTCCAAAGTGTTCTTCTGTGTGTAGAGATACTGATGTAGAGGTGTAGGGCTGTTCCTGCTGTACAAACATGAGTGGGATGTCAGCTTGTGTTTAACTTTGTGATGCAGTGTCACTTTCTGTATGGTTACTCATATGTTGTGAGGTGAGAGATCTTGCCATTAAACTTGGGGACTGCCTGCCACTTCCCTCAGTCTGTGTTATAAATATAACTATGTTATCATTATCATCATCAACAGCAACACCCATTCTGCTGCTAACTTCATCCATATTTATTGGTACAGTTGAACTATTTATTTTTCATGCTGAGTTTGTAGAAGAAATTATTACAAAACAGTAATAACAATGAAACAGCAGATAGTACAGTATGCTTACAAGGTGGTGAGTAGGGCACTTACCATTTGTACTACCCTCATTTTCATTATTTGCTGATTTAAAATGCTCACCTAATAATCATTTGTGACATGTTTAACTGCAGGATTCTTTGTCACCATTCAATTTAAGCCAACCTGCAGGAGCTGATGAATGTAAATGCTGCTGTGGACATTTGTTAGATGAAACAGTGTTCCCAACACCTCTAATTATTCCTTTTTCATCATCTTCTGTATCATAGTCATCCCCACAGATGGACAGAAGGTATTTGTCATCTGATGATAACTTAATACGATTCAGAGGCCCCATCTGTAGTGGTCCAGGAAATTGCATACTGCCTAGGCTTGTATATAGCACATTCTACCATATCATCGGCCCTTTTCTTGTAGTGTGCCAAGTTTCTGTGTGCTCCTCCAACTGCATTGATTTTTAACAACTTTTTAACTCCAGGCTCTGTTCCTCTCTGCTTGTCTCGGCCCCCTTTACCAAAAAGAAGTTTCCTATATGTTCTAAGTGCTGCCATGAGGACACAATTTTCCTCATGGGTAAAGTTGTCAATGATGTGCTTTGATCCCTTATTCTCCATCAGTACTACACAAAAAAGGGCTACAAGCAGACATTTGTGACATTACTGTTTAGGTGACATCAGCTGTTAAGTAGAAACCACTGGCCAGCTATTCCTGCCAGCCACAGTAAGGTATTATCTCAATAAATATGCGAAAAGCAGCATTATCTAAACTACACAACTACAGTTTATTCAACAACAGTACTTGCATAAAAAACATCTACAATACTCTCTGCCATCGTCATGTATTTTTCCCTCACTGTCAGGAACAAAACATCACATTTATCACACATATCTATTCCTGTCCTTTAAACACTGAAATTTCTCAAGTACAATAAGCACTTTCCCATATATGTACAATTACTGCACTGCACTTCACTCCACTTCTTTAATGATCCTTTGCTAAAATTAATGTAGTGCACTTCATGAGATGCAACTTCAGAATCACCAAAATTGCCATTTTTGCAATGGTATGAATACATGCACAGTACACATCAACATTTATTGTAGGCAACCTTTAAATCAATATTAAAGTGATTGTTAAAGTGCATCTTACTAATTGTAATTATTTTATAAAGGTTTCTTTATTTTGAGATGTCTGCGGAATCCTAAGACATTTGCCACCTATCTCGGCTATTTGCGAATTAATATGACAATGCTTAACCTGTTGGTTCCGGGTCATATATACCTGTGTTACGCAAATTAGCCTAATTTATATAAATGCCTATGAAATGTAGTTGTACGTAAATGTGTCCCAAGGTATATTGGTGTATTTTGACATTTCAGCAATTGAGAGCATGTGTTCCACAGTGTATGAGATTATATCAAAGAGATATGGGTGTATTCGAAATCTCTGTGAGCACCACAGCACTCTGCAGCTATCACACGCTTTCTGTGAAGTGTGTTAATTGCCCTAAACTGGCCAAAAAAGAATATAGTTGAAAAATTCAAAATGGAGTCATCTAAATGTCAGGTTAAAAGCAGTCTGAAGGTTAATTCTGCTCATCCAACAGTGTCTGTCATACCCTAACTACTGATACATATCATGAAGTCATAAAAGTAATGTTTAACATTCCTGTTGACATTTATTTTCCTCTACTTAAAAAAATCCACTTCACTACATGACACATATTGCTGTTAGAGTATAAAATATTACCTTTATCATTAAGTATTTAATGACAGTTAATATTCATATAGTTTAAAAAATATGATAGAAAGGACAAGTAAATGTTTCTTGTAAGAAAAATCTGTATGTGGCAAAGTAGTTTTGGTTACACCAGACTTGCCAGTAGTATCAATACCTGCACTAATGAGCATCCTAACAAAAACGTTTTGGTCAAGGTGATCCGACACCCAGCATGGAATGGTTCTAACCCTGTTTAACACATCCAGCATCATACTTTCCTCATTCTGGTTCTGGCTCTTCGACTAATGGCAGCACTGGTGAAGGCACAGGCTCCTAGCTAGTCTGACAAAGAGACTTTAATCACGCACTTCCTTTCGCGTAACTGGAGAAGATTCATATGTGCACACATCACAGTATGTGGAAAAAAAATCGATATCTAGCAGGAGTTGGGTGACCAACTGTCAAACCTGACAGGTATAACCCACTCCAGTCAGCAGTGCTGTCACAGGTTTGACGATTTGCAAAAATGCAGTGATGACCAGCTAGCCAAGTGTGTTGACCAGGTTATACATCATACATACATACAAATGTTTCAGATATGGGCATTAATGCCCTTTTAGTTTGTCAATATACAAAAACACTTGTTCCCATAATAAATGTCCAGGCTGTTCTTAAAAATATCTGAACTATTACTTACTTTAATGTAATTTGGTAGTCTGTTCCAAGCATCAGCTACTCTGTCAGAGAACCAATTAGTACACTTCTCATTCCTATAGAATCTTCTACATAGGTTGTCTGATGATTCTCTAGTGCTTTTTGTTAACCCCAAGCAATCCCAGAGGTTGTTGTCTCTAAATGCCCTATATACCTGGATAAGATCTCCTCTTAGATATCTGTAAGAGGCACTGTAGAAGTGCAGAGATTTTAGTCTTTCATAATAACTTAAATTTTCACATCCATGGATGTCCTTGGTATATTTCCACTATACTCATGTTTGTTTTGATATAAGGTTTCCATTTTGCTAGTCCATACTCAAATTTGGGTCTAATGTAACCATCAAACATTGACTTCATCTTTTCTGATTTCTTAGACTTTATAAATATTTTAATACAACTTATGGTTCAATAGTTATCATCAACTGATTGATTGATATGACTAGAAAAACTCATAGCTGAATCTACCCATATACCCAGGTCCTTAAATGAGTCTACAGTTTCAATCGCTTTGTGCTGTATTAAATATTCACCTTTCAGTTTATGTTTCCCAAATCTCATATGCTTAGTTTTTGATGTATTTATCAACATATTATTCTCCTGTGCCCAAATGATCAGTTTAGTCAAATTATTTTGCAGACATGCCTTATCTGTAACACTTGTAATCAGCTTACCCAATTTCAGGTTATCAGCATATAGACTATAATCGGAGGTCAGTAAAAAAAAATGTTACCTTTTTTCAAGTTCATTCAGAGGTACTGCATGCATTTATGACCAGCCAAACAGGGTGTTCTCTTTATTTGGTAATGGCCAATGTTCCCTACCGCACATATCATGTACTGTGTAAGAAGTTCTTTGACACTCTAGATGAAATATTTACACCAGTAGTAGTCCAGTCTGCCATAGATTAAATGACTGTCATACTATGTGATAGGCAACCTAGAAACATAAATTTTGTCAGACAAATGGATTATGCAGTTTCAAAGTCTGAATACATATAGTCTTAAAACTGCATATTGACTCATTTTTGGTTATACTCACCTTAAGTTACTACCTGTATTCCATACTTCTTCATGAAGACTGTGTCATTTTTATTACAAGTGCAAACTAAGTAGCTTTTTGTAAAGTTGTTAGAAATTAAAAACCCCAACCAAGAGCAAAAATTCACTTGGAGGGGGGAATTTAAAATTTGGGCACAATATAAAGGGGAATTAATAACAGCATATCTGACCACTGAATGGATCTAATGATAAATAACTAGGATTTTCAAATTTTGGATTGACATCAGACATAATATCTGTTGGCATTAAAAATATGAAACTCTGGATGTCATTACAGCAGTTGCATATGGGTGGCAACAAACTAGACAATTTATGTATGCCCAGTTATAGACTTCCCTAATAGAAACTGTTTATGAACTATAACCACACAATCCAGTGGTATTAACAAACGAGACTATGACGTCTATTCAATATTTATTAAAGAGTTGAACACTTTCATTCCATATTAAATCGGAACTTCTTAAGAACTAAAAAAAAACATTAAAACTTCTACTGTTAAAAAGAAAAGCAGAGTGTATCACATGTACTTTCAAAACCAATAAACTATTAACTGAATACAATTCACAATTCAAAGTACTTCAATTTCAGTATAGGGTTGATTGAAACTGAGTCATTAAGCCCTGGATAATTGGTAGCATTACATTTTAATTGCCATCATCATTTAAAACTTAAACGGAAAAAAAAAAAAACAACAGTAGGGTGTGAGAGCATGCATGTGTGTGCCTTCCATGGAAGGTTGGGGGCCGGGCTAGCAACTCGACACGATAAAACTCCACTGCCAATCATGAGCAGACAGGTGATCTGCTGTGGTGATCCCTAAACAGGAAAAGCTGGAAAAAGAAGAAGAAGAAGAAGAAGGGCTACCACTGTTCTTAGCATAAAATTTAATGAAGTGCACAAAGAATAAGCATTTTTGGAAACAATTCCTTCATCAGATCCAACAGAATGAAATACAAACTCGGAAGGCACGTTTTTAAAGCTCAAAGGCACCAATAATTTCATGAGAACAATTAAAACCAATAAAATCATTAGCTTGATTGCATTAAACAATTACTAAAAGGCAATCTACAATTAAATACATTTTGAAATCTAGCCCCTTACTAGCAAACTAAAAATGCAAGCACAGATCTGTAGCATAGCAAAGAACAGTACTAACATATCAAAAAGTGTCTTGCATCATCTAAAAACAGTAGGCATTAAACATCCTACCAACAAATAGTTAATAAAACCATGCATTAAACCGGAAGCATACCTGCAAAATAAAAACACAGGTTTAAGAGGTAGCTGTTAACATAACAGAAACACTGGAATATACCATTGTGTCATAGTCTGTGATGCACTATGCTTAGTTTTGTTTGTGCCTGTCATCATTGTCTGTAGTGATGGGCTGTTTAGTTATTGTCTTTTTGTTGTATGTTATTTTGTCGTTTTTTTATTTGTTTAATTTGTAGTTGTGCAGTGGTTGGGTTTTAGCTCTTTTTTTTTAAACCTGTACCTGAATCTAAACTAATTTGAGTTGCTACAATGCAATTATAACCACAGTTCAAAACTTCTTTGCTCAAGAATTGGGAACAAAGTAAAAAATATTGTGGAGAGAAAGGGCAAAAACATGGATAGTGTTTATGTATCGCTGTAATTTACTTAAAAAGGTAATAGAAAGACATGGTTTACATCAGTACATATTTTCTGAACAATAAGAAGTGTGAAACTCTAATGCCTGGCATTATGAACTAATCCTCAGTGATGTATTAGAAAACGAGGTACGTAGAAAAAATATAATGCAAAATCAGGGACATTCTCCAAAATCAGGAGGACTTGAGAGGTACGATTGTAACATGTTTTGCTCTGCTAAATAGAAATATAACTGGCAAAAATTCCTGGACTGTATTTTAACCACAGAGTTTCTTCTTCTTTATGTAGGGTATAAGATCCCATTGGAGCAGCTATTGCTGTTGGTTATAAATCCTGGTGATCTTCAGTTTAATGCTGTGAAAGAAAATGTGACCAGGTTTGAAATGGATCTTCCTGAAGTCACTCCCACCAGTAAGTAAAGGGTTGAGTTTACATTTTATATTAAGAAAAGAGTTAGAGTTTGAAAGATATTTAATAAACATTTACTTTCAGAAGTTAAGACATAAAAATGATAAATAATTGTGAACTTCAGAAGAGTTAGAACAAATTCTTTATCAGCCTGAAGTTGAACAGCATGATAAAACATTCAGTCTATAGTTTGCTTTTGTCGTTTTGTGGAAAAGCAGAGATTTACACTAAAAGTAGATAAACACGACTTTGGAAGCCTGTTGTGGAGCATAGTGCTGATGTCAGGATAAAAGGTGCAGTGACAGAATATTCCTGTTGTAGTACATTAAAACAACCAGATTTCACAAAATGTCTACATAATTTAAAGAATATTGAAAATCTTAGCCTATTATTAAACTATAAAGTGAAAATGTAGCATTGTTAATCCTTTGACTCCCACTAATAGACATGTTATTACAAAACTATGAATAGTCAAAATCCTATATTGCTCATACCATTGGCTACAGTACTCTTTAACCTAATGGTAGAGATTCAGATTTAGTGTAACTGACAATGTCAGCAAATGGATGCACAAACAGCCTTTCATACAGTAATGGCGTCCTGTAGTCCTTTATCTTATGGAGTTATAAGAAGCCTGTCTTATAGACTGGATTAAAGAAAAAGAGGTTATGAAGCATGCTGCAATCACCTCATGTTAAGTACTCAGTATGGTGTTTGACCTTAAGCAGTCAATATATTTGCCTACTCCCCAATACAAGTCTGAGACTTGCAAGTGCAAGCCCCAGAATTATGAATAAAAAACATGAGAGTGCAATAGCAAATATCAGACAAGCCCCACTGCATTCCCATGCCTGCAGATATACATATATACTAACTCCAAATGTATATATATATATATATATATATATATATATTATATATATATATATATATATATATATATATATATATATATATATATATATATATATATTACCATACTTCAGGGAAAAGGGACTACTCAGAAATTTCATTCTTGGACTTTTTCTCTCATTCAGTCTTCCACTTCAGGGACTCACACTAATTAGTCTTGGAGTATCAAACAGTAACCGGATTTGACCATCTTCCTGCCAATTTATTTTAATAAAGGACAGCATTTCTTAGTATGATTTGCAGAGCAGCCTACATTTTATTTGGACAGAACAGAAATGATCCTGATGTATTGTTTCATTCTGTAAAAAAGAAATCAGGATGCAGAGTTTCTGAGATGACCTTGTCATAGTTTTTTTTTTTTATTGTATTCAATTTTAATATCAGAATACCGGAAAACTTTACCTGCTATGCCTAAAGTCATTTCAGCTATGGCAGTAGCTGTGAGCAGATGTGAGAGACAGCTGGCTTACAACTTACAACAAATTTGTTCTTTTCTTGATTTACAGTATAAGAACACAGAAGATAAACTGTTCCTTTGATTAAAACAAACAAACAAACAAAAAAAAAAACAAAACAAACAAAAAAATAAAAAACAAAAGCATAGTCTGGTGAGTTAGGAGTGGGCATAAGAAGCTGGCTAAGTAGCATGCTTCACTAGCAGAAGCATCTTACACTGATGCAAACATTTTTTTGAGAGCAGTTTCTTTTTAAGGTTTACTTGATATCTATTAATAGCATAAGGTCATTGATATTATTTTCGCAATACTTAAAGCAAACTTAGTTTGTTGATTGCAGGCATATTTATTAGTTTGGAAATTAACAGGATTGAGTAACTATTTTAAAATTATATGTGATACGGATGAGAGAGATGAGTTTAGTCTTTCTGATTTAGTGTTGAGAGGCTATTTAACAAAATATAGTCAGTGTAAACTCTATGGAGTGAGTTCTGTAAGTCTAAAAACCATCGTCAAGTACATTTGGCAGACTTAAACAAAATAGAATGAAAATAAAAAATTATTTCAAGTAAAGAAGTTAACTAAGAATAATGGTACTTCAACGACATGTATATATTATTGTGTGACTGTACAAATCTTTGAATAATTCACTAAGTTTATTACATATGTCAGCACAGGTAAATGATTTTATCAGTTTTTGTACAGAAACACTTTCAGTGGGCACACCAGAACAGCCAACCAGGAATTGCAGTATCTTTAAAGCCCTGAATCAAACAGTTTTGCAACCTCTAGTGTCACAGCCATAGTGGATTTTATTCAAATGTCCATGAAGCCGTCCAACAACTTAATAGGTACTTGGACATTACCCATTAGTAATTGTGCAGCATCTCATAATAAGTACTTATGGAGTAAAACTAATGAGATTTCAACAGATGAAGATAATAAAAAACAGTAGGGGTCTTGGGGTAGCTCTTTGATAATTGGGCTATGCAGTCTGTCAGTGACACCAGTGATATCTTCCTATTATAAATTTATCTAATCACTCTAAGTAAATATTGATAATTGGTACCCTATGTTGAGAAGTGTGAAAAAATATAATTGCAAGGCTGCAGAAAAGCCAGGTCACAGTATCTTGTCTGAGTGACTGAAACATGAGGGATATAAGAGATAGTATTAGGAAAATGTGTAATGGACATTTGATGTTACCATTGCTATTGGTGGATGTAGTGATATTACAAGGACTAATGAGTACACTTTTTGTAAAGAGATATTGAGGATCATAGATTTGAGTAAAATGTTTGTCTTTGAGTTAGTTTTTACTGATATCTTACCTGCCCCTTGATACCAGGGTCTTATAAAGTTAAAAGCTAGGTAATTTACAAATTTCATTAGAAGACAATAATTAAAGCAATCATTGAATGATGTTTTATTATGGGAATTTTTTTGACAACAAATCAGTTTATTTTTGTAAGGATCTGTTGCATTTACATCATGTGGGGGATTGGGTGATGGAACCTCACTTACCTAAGTTAGTCAAATCTTTTTCAGTGTAGATCGTGTTATCAGTATTAGCTATAGTGCTAGCACCTTAAAATATTTTTTGACTAATGTCCATAGTCTTAATAATAACTGCACTAATAATTGCTTAATAATAATAGCAGAACTGGAAGATTGTATTATAAATGTTGCATTTGACCTATTAATAATGATGACATGGTTCAGTCATGTCAGGAAGCCGATGGTTATTTCTGGTTATTGTGGCCATCACATTTATAGGACTACTAGGATAGGAAGGGTGCTTCAATTTAAGTTTCTACTAAGTTTTCATCCCTTCTAATTCTCTTTTAACCTTAGTGATGAGTCCATTGAGTTTCTGGCTGTTAAGAGTTTCTAATATTACATTTTATAAAGATATCACTTTGTTTTATTGTTTTTCAAATATTAGTGATGAACTTGATATTAAACTGGGGCAACAGATTTCTAAATATTTAAAGAAAATATTGATATAATTGCAGGAGATTTAAATGCTCCATACGGTGATTGGCTTGTTCCATTGTCTTCATGTAAGGTTTTAAATAATATATTAAATGATAGTGTTATCAATTATGACTCTCAGTCACCAGTCATACAGGGGAAATAACCTTTTGGATATTGGTTGCATAGTAGTTTGAAATCTATGTTATGTAGTGTTGAACAATGCTTAGGGAGGTTAGATAATTTATGTATTGTTTTTAAGACCTTTGAAATTTCTTCTTTACAGGTTAACAAAAGGGAGGCTATTGGGAAATTCTGTCAGTCTTTGTAGAAGCTAATGCAAATGTTGCCTCTTGGTTTTGGAAAACTTGTTTGAGTGATCTCACAGCACAAGATAGCTAGGAGACATTTTTATAATTTATATAGTCAGATTGGATGCTATGTTCCTACTGGGTACTGCTATGGAAATAGAACCAACGTTTCCCTGGTGGAATAATTGACTGGCTAAGGGAAAACAAAAAGGAAAGTGTTGTGGAGGCGTTATAAGGATCATCTAAATATAGTCAATGAAAATTTACAACACATTTAAAAAGTAATTTTCTAAATTAATGCATACATCAATATCTCTTTAAGAAATAAAACTTGCCAAAACATGTAAAGGATAAAAACAAGGGCAAAATTAAGTATTTGTTAAATTATGGATTAATTGAAACATCAGGAATAATGTTAAAAGTTGGATTAAATCACATCACTGAATCTAAATAGTTGGTATATTTATTTACGTTTTTTTTGATAGCCCACAAGGCAGTGATATCATATATCCTTGTACTGATGTACTTTGCCACTTTACCCACTTATATAGGATGAACATATAATGCAAGCTTTGCTAAATATAAAAAGAAATTTGTCTGGCAGACTATTTTTTGAGAGATAAATGATGACTTGTATCCCAGTTTAAAATACTTCAAAGATCATTGAATGAAGGTTATGTCCCTGAAAGGGGCTACTGTTATTCCTATTCATACAAACAACTCTTGTCACTCAATAAATGACTATAGGCCTATATGCATTCACTTACATTCTGGGAAGTGCTTTGAGTGAGCAATGAGTCTTTCTTGTAAGTGCACATTTAATTTTATTACTGGTATTTTTAATCGGGTTTATTTCAGTTAGATCAAGTCTATCCATCTTGATTAGTTTTTGTGGTTATATTGTAAATTTTATGGATACATTTAATTCATTTCCCCATGTCATTTTTATTGATACCCTCTGCAAAGTGAATATGAATGCCTGTGTTGCAAAATGGGTAACAAACTGGTTGCTGGGCAGAAGTTATTGTGTCAGAATTCAAAATAAGTGTTCTTCTTTTATGCCAGTATGTTAGGGTATTACACAGGGATCTATTTTGGGACCACAGTGTTTGGTTTTGTCAGAAACAATTGCTCCACGTTCAGACCAAGTATGGCTTAGAAGATTTATTGATGATTTAAATGATGGATATTTTGTACTATTGTACTGAACCATAATTATCTTTAAAAATAGCTTCATATTTTGGGTGGGTATAGTTAAAGGATATGACATTTATAACAGATAAATGTATAATTTTGCAGTTCAGGCCCAACAGCTGTTCTTATCCGTATGCATTGGATGCTTGTTTTATTTCTGCGCAGGTTAAGGCCTTGGGTATTCTTGCTGATTCTTCTTTTATTTTTTTATTTATTTTTTAAACACCTTTATTGAATTATTACTTGTGATGTAGGCAAATTTATATTTATACAAAAGTAATCAAACTGTATTAACAACTTAATATTAGCAAACATTATACTTCACATATGTTGTATCATATAACCTAATCAATATTACATAAATTATTCAATTTTTGCCCCCTTTTTTAAAAAAGAAACATCTTTATCAAACCATCACTTACAACAGAAGTAATCATACATTTATATAAATGAAAACAAACCACACTGACACAATTCTAGTTGCAAGCATTTTACATCACAAACCATACTGACACACTCACAGTTGCAAACATTATACATCACTTATAATCTACTCAATTATTTTCAGTCAAACATTACATAGCTCATTTAAGTCCTGCCTTCTTTAAAATCTCATTCCTCCCCTGTATGTATTGTTCCCACAAGTCCCATTTTTCCTATGTGATTTGCTTCTACCCTTTTCTAAAGACATCAATTCCACTTGTTTCATTCACTACTTCTAATATAGTTGGTTTAGATTTTGATTTCCATTTTCTAGTAATTGCTTTTTTGGCAGCCACCATAATTAGAAACAGCAAGGCCATACCATGTCTAGACAATTCCAATTCTGTATCATAGCTCAGAAAAATCATCTCCCTCATCACACCAATCTGCCCACCCAGCATCTCTGACAGTGTATCCCGCAGGGAATCCTTAAAGTCCACCAACCCACTGCACTCCCAAAAAATATGTTCCCAAGTACCTCTTTCTTTGTTAGAAAATGTAATGGCCTAATAAAAAATACACTTTGTAGCTTTTCTACCAGGGATAGAAATGTAATGGTTAAATTATATACAGCTGGCATATATTGAGTCATAGGATATGTTGCCTTTGTTGTGTTTTGGGCATTTCACAGTTATGGAGATTGAAGCATATAAAAAATATTTACTAGGCAGATAGCTAGATATGATACTTTATCATACGTTGAGACCTGAAAATTTATTTGTTTATTCAGTAGTTTATAGATTGCTGAGGCCTGATTTAATCTTGATATTTAAGTGTTTGAAAGATGACTTCTTGGCTGCTATATTAGGCATTAATGTCTTTGCTTATAACACCAGTGCAAGGAACTATAACATTTTGGTTAAATTGCCTGTAGTTAGATCAAAACAAAGGCAATATTTTTCCAATATAGAACTGATAGGCTATGAAATTTATTGCCAAAATATGGACGGGTAGTTAAAGATTTGTTGTCTTTTAAGACACAGCAGACATATGGTATAAAAATATTTTATTTGTGTCTGGGAAAAAAAATAATGCAAACCCTTAAATGGCCTGCATAGGCCATGAGTTTGATTATTATTTCACTGATTCCTTGAGTCATGACATAAGAAAGGATGCTTTGTGAATCTGTGGACTCAGATTCTATTTTCATGTCAACAAAAATATCACATTTAAACCACTTATTTTCTGTACTTAAGTACATTAAGTTAAATGCAGTGTAAGTGATTGTAAAAGTATTACAACTTAGCCTAAAACATGCTGGGAGTCTATTAGAAATTCATAATTGTTTATGTGTTCTGTTGTTTCCGTAGATTATCTTTTCTTGAATTTTTCTGGCATAACATATTATAAAAGTGGTTCAGAATTCATCTTGTGAAGAGGGAGGTGAAGTTTTGAGGGAATATCTAATGTGTGTTTAAATTGTGAGGAAAGTAAGCATGTTTGGGTAAGGTTGAATATGTGAGTAAGGGGCTTAGCTGTATAGGGCAGCTTTCCAGAAAAAAAAAGAGAGAGGTATAAACAGTTTGGGTAGGGATTTAACTTCTTTTATTATTTTTCTAGCAACTCTTTTACTTTCTTAGACAAAATACATTCAATGTGGAAGGCAGAAATAAAATATTGATTATTTGATGAATTAAGTTTTTCTATATGGTCTGGGGATGGGGAAAAGTCCAGCTGTTTATTTGGCTTGAATAGTATTGATGGCCCCGGAAATAACATCTTTGAATATTTTGGCAGGTAACGGTCCACTTCTAATGAGTGAATGATTCCCTTAAGTGGATTTTTTTTCTAATTCCTTAGCAAGTATAAGATAAGCAGAACTCATTATCAGACCTTAAAGTACTTGTAAGCCTTTGCAGTATGACCACGAATATGGATGTGGCTCTGTTGCTGCAGGCTTGAGTCCTGCTGTATCCATGTAATATGTTAATGTGCTTCCACTAGTGGATGCACGTTTCCAAATGTGTGCAACACTGTAACTCTATAAAAAATGTCATTGTGTGCTTGTATCTCCTTCCTGGTTACTAGGTTTGTGTTTTGTATACCATCCTGACTGTCTACCATTTCCTGTCCCACTGAACTGTAAACATGCTGCTTTGCATTTTGCAGTTTCCTGTATCTGTGCCTTGCACTTGCTGGACTTAATAACATTAGTATATTGATACTAACCTGCTTGTCTATTATGTTTGGGTTGCCATTATGTTATGCCGATGTACCTTTATCATAATGTGACTCATCCCTGTGATACTGTGTGCTTTTCAGTCCTATTATGGCTTGTGGTCCTGTAATATAACTTGTCAGACCATAATGCTTTCTGTTTTGTTTGTGTTCAGTTGTGTGGATGCCAATTGTTATTTGCTGTTGCACTGATCTTGGAAATTATGAAGCTTGGATGTTACGACTGTTATTTGCATATTGTTCTGTTCTGCTTCCTATACTGTCCACTGACTTTGTCTAGCAGCCCCTTACTTGTTCTCTTGTAATTTACAGTCTGATATTGTTAATCCTCGTTCATCCCTTACACATGGGTATCGGTTCCGAGCTCGGAACCGAGCCAGCCATTTTCCAAGCTCACGTCAGCTTCAATCTCTTGAGCTAAACTCTTACCCACAGCCCCCCCCCCCCCGTTACCTCAGATTTCGTTTGCCGCATTGCCATTCGGTTGTGTCAAGCTACTTCTCTTGAGCTAAGTACTTTCAATTGTTGTTTAATAGTTTTACAGATTACTTTTCTGTCAGGAAAGTTCATATTTTATTGTCTCTTACCCTATCGCATCTAGCGTTAATAATTTCTTCAGGTTTTTCTGCCTTTTTCTTTATCAATTTTACCACAAGGTATTCTCTTTTACCATTGTTGGTAATCCCTTCCCCTTTTCTCTCATACCTTCGGGTACTCTCTTGTACCATTGCTGGTACCTTTCCCTATTAATTAATTTGCTGTCATGGCAGATAAGAAAGGTAGTCTGGGGTTTAAGCGGTGTTCTGACTGTGGACACAAACTGCCTACTTCTGATGCACACCCTTTGTGTGTTTATTGTTTGGGAGCTTCCCATTTGTCTGTTGACCCACCCTGTGCTATTTGTGAGAACTTTTCTAATAGAACCTTGTTGGAAAAAAAAAACAAGCTGTTACTGAAGGGACTTCTAAAATCTCCTTTTTCAGAGGCTATTTCTGGGTCGGAGGTCTAAACCCCTCCTAGAGCCCATAAGAAAACTTTGGATGTTTCTACTAAGGCTAAATCTTTGCCTTCTTCCCCAGCTGGGGACTCTCACTAACCAAAACATAAAAAGGCTAAAGTTTTGGCACCGGAGCTCTCTCAATCAGCCCCAGCGCTTTCAGTGCCTAGACCCTTGGCACCGAGGCCTTCGGCTCCATTAGTGATTTCAGCTCCGTCTTCTCCTACAGCCTTCTATATATCGGCACTGAGGGGCTCCTTGGTTCAGACCATTACCACTTTATCGGTACCAACCATTCAGTCATCGCAGACTTTGACCGCATCGGCTCTGAGATCTTCCTCGGAATTGACGCCTTTATTGTTGACTTCAGTTTTGTCGGTTCCAGCTTTGGCACCGACAACCACTTCGGCACCGGTCCCAGTCTCGGTGCAGACCATGACCTTGGCACCGATTACTTCTTCAGTGCAGACAACAGTAGTCCAGTCTCTCTCAGCGCAGTTGTTCTCGGTGCAGTCTGATGAGATGGGCACCAAGTCTGCCTCTTCTGTGGACAGGACTGTTTCTCCCTCAGTCTCTGTGAGGTCCACTAGAAGCCTTTCCGAACATGATGTGTTGCGTCTTATGGACCAGGAATTCTTGGCCAGAGGTATCTCACCCCTCAGGAACTATCCTTCCTTGGGAGGTGATCACCCATCTCCAAAGACCCCTTCTTATTCTCCTCCTTCACTGCCTTTGAAGTCCATGGATATAGCACAGTCTTCCCCATCTTCAGTTCCCTTCTTGGATCTCACTAAGGAACCGCAGTTGCCTTCATGGCAGGAATGTTTTTCCATGACCCAGGATGTCAGTTGGGACAATCATAGATTGCTGCTCCACAGCCATCCAGGGACTCCAGGTCGGCAGGCTGAGCCACTTAGGGGAAGGGTGACCCCTGTCCCAGACATGCACTCTTCTTCGGGTGGACCACCCTTGCAACTGTTGGAGAAGGCTTTCACTGCTGCTGGTGATTCCAGACTGTCTATACCTCCACCCTCCTCTGGTACACTGCTTTCACAAGTCAAACCTTGTGGACACCGGGTGCAGGGGCTGCAGGACATATTCCCTCAGGAATCCCCTTTTCTGCTGTCTTCTCCAGCTTCTCCCACTGAGGAGGTCCACCGGAAAAGTTTGTGTAAGAGGAAGCACATGGACTTCACAGAGGAGACCCTCACTGAAGACACAGATTTTGATGAGGAGGAAGGATCCCCTCAGTCACCTTCTGAGGTATTCTTTGGTGATATCCTCGAAATCCTGAAACAGAGAGGTGACTGGCAGTCCTCTAATCTGACCTCTGAGGAATCTGTGTTCCTGCAGGCTTTTCGCACCCGGCCCCCTACCTCCTGGTTTACTCCACCTGCCGATGAACTTGTCTGGCTCATCGTGTAGCGTGCTTGGAAGGCTCCTGATACCGTCAAAGCTATTCCCCGGAGGCCAGATAAGATCTTGTCCCATCCTACTTTGGATCCCCATTGGTCCAAAGGTCTTCCTGTGGATGCTTTGGTGGTGGCAGCCACAACAAAAAAGGATCTGGCAGAAGAAGAAAGCCAGACTGTCCATCCGCCTAACAAAGAGTCCCGGGCTATGGACAGGATAGGGAAGCACACCTTTGCTTTAGCGACCTTTGCTATCAGGTCCCTGAATTATATGGCACATTTTACCAGGCTTCAGAGGGATCTGGTTTCTGAGCTCTCTGAAACCTTGGCTGGTGCCGTGTCTGATGAGGTCCGTGACAAAGTGGCCTCACAGCTGGCCACCATTGAATCTATATCTAACTCCTCTATGCGATTGCTATCTCACACATCAGAAGGAGCAGCTAGAGCAGCGGGTTCAGCTGTGGTCTTGAGACGACACACCAGGATGTGCTTGTGCAACTTCACGGAACCCTTTAAGTCTTCTTTCTTAATGCCCCCATTGAGGCCTCTTCGTTGTTTTGGCCCAAAGTTAAAAACACACTGGCCAGATGTGAACAGGACGGTAAGACCCTTTCTTCCATAGGTCTCCATTATTCTTCCCCTCAATGTGCTTTCTCCTGAAACCAAAAGAGTGGGAAGATATGGTTCAAGAAATCTCAGGGTCCTTTCTGTGACACACAGGCAGAGTTCTCCCACGAGGCAGAGGGGAAACTCACAGGGAAGATGCTCCTTTTGGGGCAGAGGGGGTCCACGTAACCAGGGTTCGAGGGATTCTTTCCCTGGTCAATCCTACCAGTGCTCCTGAAGAGCAGCCCAACTCCTTTCCTCTGGAGGTGGTTGGGGGACATTTTTCCTTGTACCCTTCTGCCTGGCTAACCATCACCACCGATTTTTGGGTATGAAGGATTATAACCAGAGGTTATCATATCCCCTTTGATCTTTGTCCTGCCCCTTCAGAAAACCTTCCTGACATTCCACCCAGTCAAAGAGAAGAAGCAGCACTAGAGATAGAAAAGCTGCTAAGAAAGAGAGTCATCCAAATAGTCCCTCCAGACCAAATAGGATCCGGATTCTACTCAAGACTATTTTTGGTGCCAAAGAAAACCGGGGAATGGAGACCAGTTTTGGATCTCAGTGTATTAAACAATTTTGTGAGAGTACAAAAATTCCAGATGGTCACAATACAGTCTATCCTCCTGCTTTTGGAAAAAGATGATTGGATGTGCTTGATAACCCTTCAAGATGCGTACTACCACATAAAAGTGGACAGACCATCAAGAAGATTTCTGCACTTCTGTGCGGGAGCCAGTCACTACCAGTTCAGAGTACTGCCCTTTGGATTCTCTACAGCCTCCAGAATGTTCACAAAGTGCATGGCAGTTGTCACAGCTCACTTGTGACTTCAAGGATTCCAGGTGTTTCTATACCTAGATGACTGGCTCATTTCTGCCCCCACCAGACAGCTACTGGAAAAAGTCCTGGCATACTCTCTCCTAGCTGCTCAAAGGCTAGGCATAACCATAAACTGGCAGAAATCCAATCTCACTCCATCTCAGTTGACAGAATTCATAGGGGTTATCTTGGACACAAAAAACTGCAGAGCTGCTATTCCAGAGCACAGAATTCTAATGATAAAGCAACAACTAATCCCAACCCTTTCAAAGGAAAAATCCACGGCTTACTCGGTTCTACAGCTATTGGGTTCTATGGCAGCTTCCATCACCATTGTTCCCCTGGCCAGGTTTCACATGAGGCTTCTACAATGGTTACTGCTCACCCAGTGGTATCCTTTTCAGCATCCTCTTTCAGCCATGATTTGAGTAACCCACAGGTGCAAACAGGATTTAAATTGGTGGATGTCACACAATCTCTCACAATAGTCTCGCCCCTTTTCCCCCCAGCAACCCAAGGCCACAGTGACCACAGACGCCTCCCTGATGGGGTGGGGCTATGTCAGGGACAGACAGTCCAAGGCACTTGGTCCAAACTGGAGGCCCATTTGCATATAAATGTTCTAGAGCTGAGGGCGGTGCTTCTGGCATTGCAAGCATTTCATTCCCTGGTGCCTTCTGGGACAATTGTGATTCAATCAGAAAACATGCCGGTGGTCTGGTACATCAACAAGCAAGGTGGAACCAAATCTTACTCCCTTTGTTGAGAGGCCATGAGGATATGGCAATGGGTGATGGCTACCAACCGTTTTCTTCTAGCAACGCACATTCCTGGGAGTTCCAACATGATAGCAGACAGACTCAGCAGGTGCATTCTTCAACCTCACGAGTGGTCCCTGAATCCCTTGATAGCGGCGGAGATCTTTCTCTGCTGGGGCTGTCCTTGCTGTGACCTCTTTTCAGCCCTGACCAACTACAAATGCAGCAACTACATCACCCTGATTCCCCCTCCGGGACAGTGACCCAGGGACACTCTATTCCACTATTGGCCCTCGGGTCTTCTTTATGCATTTCCACCCTTTCCCCTCATTCCCCAGTTTCTGAAGAAAGCCCGTCGGTTGAAGAGCAAGGTGATCCTCATAGCACCATACTGGCCTCGACAGATTTGGTTCCCCTTCCTTTGGCCTCACCTACTAGATCGACCATGGATTCTCCATCCAACCCCGGAGTTGATCTCACATCCACAGAACCTGATTTATCCCAACTTGAACAGCCTGAAGCTCACGGATTGGCTACTCCAATTCCCTTGATTGCCAAGCAGAATGATCTTTCTTTACCAGTACATGATATTCTCATTGCTTCTCATAAGTCTTCCACTAGAATTTCTTATCTGAGCAAGTGGAAAAGATTTACCTGTTGGCTGAAAGATAAAAAAGTAAACCCCTTTTCAGCACCAGTGTCGATAATACTAGACTATCTGGCCGACCTGTTTCAATCGGGTCTATCGGCCTCTACCATTAGAGTTCATTTGGCTGCAATTTCGAATTTTCATGAGGGTGTCCAAGATTCCTCTCTTATGTCCCATAAATTGTGCAAGACCTTCATAAAATGTGTGAATCATCTGAAGCCACCTTTTAGAGAACCTATTCAACCATGGGATTTATCATTAGTTCTACAAGCTCTGACAATGTCTCCTTTCGAACCAGCCTCTTCTTGTGACCTCAAGTATTTGTCATGGAAAACCTTGTTTTTGGTCACCATTACTTCTGCCAGATGTATTTCTGAGCTTCAAGCTTTATGTATCAAGAGCCATACTTGATTTTTCATAGAGATAGAGTGTCTCTGAGAACTAATCCAGCATTTCTGCCTAAAGTGATCTTTAAAATGTCCATTAATCAAGCCATTGAATTGCCAGTTTTCTTTCCCAATCATTCAAACAGAGGAGAGTATTGCCTACATACCCTAGATATACACAGGCAAATCCATTTTTACTTAAACAGGACTAAACCTTTTCTTAAATCTGACCAGTTATTTTTGGCCTTTTCTGGACCTAGATTAGGATCTGCTGTTGCTAAGGTCACATTAGCTAGATGGTTGAAGGACTGTGTGACCTTTATTTATACACAACTTAATATCTCATTGCCTTCTACCATGAAAGCTCACTGACAAGGTCGGTGGCAACTTCTGCTGCCTTCCATGCCAGAGCTTCTTTACAGGACATCTGCGCAGCTGCAACTTGGGCTACACCTCATACCTTCATCAATCATTACAAATTGGATTTGGCCTCCAGGGGAAGAGCATCTTTTGGG
Organism: Protopterus annectens; assembly: GCF_019279795.1. Taxonomy (NCBI): domain Eukaryota; kingdom Metazoa; phylum Chordata; order Ceratodontiformes; family Protopteridae; genus Protopterus; species Protopterus annectens. Next base: position 1,474,165,579 of record NC_056744.1, read on the forward strand.
TCTATGATGCTCAGGAATGTCCTTCCATGAGAGCCTTCCAGGAATAGAGGTAGCTGGGGACTCTGTCCCATGTGTAAGTAATGAACAAGGATTAACAATATCAGATAAAGAAGTTATGTCTTACCATAACATTCCATCTGTATTGTTGATCCTCGTTCAGTCATTACGACCCTCCCTCCTTCCCCCTCCTGTGGTTTCTAGTGGATCTCACCATCCGGTTCTCTTAGGTTATTTGACCAGAGGTAGCCTCTACCTTCTTTGACTTACAAACTCAATCTGAGGTAACAGGGAGAGGGGGATTGTGGGTAAGAGTTTAGCTCTACAGTTTGAAGCTGATGCGAGCTTGGAAAATGACCAGCTCAGTTCCGAGCTCGGAACCAATACCCATGCGTAATGACTGAACGAGGATCAACAATACAGATGGAACGTTATGGTAAGACATAACTTCTTTTTTTTCCCTTCTGGTATCCAGTGACACGTTAGGCTGTGCCATAGCATAATGCCCACAGTAAGTAGAGTACTACTGCACTTTATTTTGTGTTCTACAAGTCTCAAAATATTTTAAATATTTCCAGCTAGCTATAACTTCCTCCTTTCTTTTCTTCACCATTTCATTTTGCGCTCTGCCTGCTGTGCACAGATGTTTCCTGTCATCTTTAACTTTGTGTATCTGAATTACTAGGTTGCATAGCATTAGCCTTTCTGCCATGTTACATCTTTATGAATTCTAGCCTGTGTCACTTAGTGTAAGTATAAGGCAGTTTCTTATTATGCTGACATCTATGTTCCTGTGAAATACTGATTATCTAAATGATAGTATATGAAATGTCAGGTCTATATTACGTGATCGAAAACCCAAGTCAGCAAATGCATGTTCGCCAACCAATACACAGTGAACTGTCATTTCTGCGAACAGCCACTTCAGCAAATTTTTCCCTAGGTGAAAAACATCACTTGGCCATTGTCCTGAATTTGCCCTTTTCCCCATTGTAGTGCAATCTCGGAGTTGATATATTTAGTTAGGAGGTGTGGGGCCACATCCCCCCACTTTGAAACGTTTGAAATAGTGCGTCGTTTCTTGTTGGCCAAGCGATTTTTTCCCCTAGGAAAAAATTCACTGAAGTGGCTGTTCGCAGAAATGACAGTTTGCTGTTTATTGGTTGGCGAATAGGAGTTCGCTGACTTGGGTTTTCGATCACATAATATAAACCCTTAAATTTCCATTTAACAAGAGAAGAACTAATGTAAAGTCTTTTTAAGGTATTGTATGAAAAAATATTGGCAGAAAGAAAATAAAATATTTTTGTAGAGTTTCTTGACATTTTATGATCTATTTCATGTTTAGTCAACAGGTGGCAGAATCAGCATGAGATTCAAGGTCAACAATCAACACTTCAAACTTATCTAAACTCAATATATGATGTGAACTCTGCAGATAAGAAACAAATACACACTGAAGAGAAGCCATATAAGGATGACCTGTGTAATAGTACTGTTGCATTTCAATCTGCCCTTAAAATATACCAGAGAACCCACCATGGAAAGGAAGTCTACATTCGTTCTACAGATAAGAATTTTACACAGAAGAGTAACATGTCAGCAAGTGAGAAAATGGATACTGGAGAAGATAATCACTCTAAATATGCTACATGCAACAGGACTTTTACACAGAAGAAAACACTTGCAAAAGAACAGAAAATACAGACTGCAAAGAAGCCTTATAAATGTAACATTTGTGACATAAGATTTGCAAGGAAGGGTAACCTCAATGTGCATGAAAGAGAACACTCTAAAAAGAAGTCGTATAAATGTCTCATTTGTGAGAAGAGCTTTACACAGAAAAGTACTCTTACCATGCATGAGAAAATACACACTGGAGAGAAACCATATAAATGTATGACGTGGAAAGTGTTTTATACAGAATAGTAATCTTCTGGCCCACACAAAACAAAGAGAAGCCATATAAATGCTCCGTATGTGAGAAGAGTTTTACACAGAAAATTTACTTTTTATTTCATGAGAAGTTACACACTGAAGAAAAGCCATATAAATGTGTAATATGTGACAAGGCTTTTAAGTTGAAGGTTTGCCTTTCAGTACACAAGAAGATACACATTGGAGAGAAGCCGTATAAATGTGCCACATGTGGCAAATGTTTTATATGGAAGGATGGTCTCACAAAGCATGAAAAAATACACACTGGAGAAAAGCCCTATGTGTGTAACATATGCGACAAGAGTTTTATATGGAAGGATGTCCTGGCAACACATGAGAAAAAACATATTGGAGAAAATAAAACAAGAAAGAAGCCATATAAATGTGCAACATGTAACAAGGGTTTTTCACAGAAAGCTTATCTTTCACTACATGAAAAAATACATAGTGGAGAGAAATCATATAACTGTCCCATATGTAGCAAGAGTTTTTTATGGAAGGCTGGGCTTACAACACATGAGAAAATACATACCGGAGAGAGGCCATATGTGTGTGCCACATGTAACAAGAGTTTTATATGGAAGGCTGCTCTCACAAGACATGAAAAAATACATGCTACACAGAAGCCATTTAAGTGTGACAATGCAACAAGAGTTTTATAAGGAAGGATGTCCTTGTAGAACATGAGAAAAAACAACACTCTCGGTAATCATTAAAGATTGATGAAATACTAATTTAACTGTACCCTGATCCAGGTCCAATACTGTCATGCAATTAGAAACTCTAAAAAACAAACATGACACATAAACGTGCCATGTATGGTAAGGTTTTTAAGATACAAGTAAGTATTTCAGTGTATAAGAAGACACACATTAGAAGTGCTATGGTTTTACACTGCTGTCTGTGCATAAATGAATACATAGAAAAGAAAATCATTTGAATGTGCTACATGTAACCAGTGCTTCAACTAAAAAGTTTACTCTCAGTGCAAAGGAAAATGCACATTTACCCGGAAGATTTGGAGAAATTAAACAAAGGAAAATCCCACTGATGTGTCACAGGTAATATGATTTTTTTACCTGAGAGGCAGGCAATGCACTAAAAAGAATCCTCATTGATGTTCCAGTGTGATAAAATGTTTGCAAATAAAATGTAATCCTTCAAAAGAGAAAAAGTCTACAATAATGTAAAGGTTTGGAACCATATGTAAGAATGAAATCCAGTCAGAACTGGAGGGCAATGATTACTGGAATTGAGTTCATCCTCATGACATGTGGCTTCACATGGCATACCATACTGATTATAACATGCCAAGCCAAACATTGGTGAGGCTTTTTGTTATGCATGTCTTTGAAAAATGTAAACGATAAAAATGGAAGTTGTTTGAATAAGTTGTGGGATGAAACAAATACACAACTCTTGCAAAAAATGTAAGGGCTGCTAATATTGGCAATGCCAAATCTCCAGTAGATAATGAAATAACTCACTACCTGAAAAAATGCCAAAGGTTACATATTCTTTTATTTAAACCCCTTAATGGAACAAATTAAAATGGAACTGTATGTAGACAGAGTAATACTGATCCTACCAGAGATCACTGTTACTGGAGTAATACTGATCCAACCAGAGATCACTGTTACTGGAGTAATACTGATCCAACCAGAGATCACTGTTACTGGAGTAATACTGATCCAACCAGAGATCACTGTTACTGGAGTAATACTGATCAATCTAGATATCACTTGTACTGAGGAAGTACTAAGGAAGAGAAGGTACACACAGTGGAAGTATTTAAAACCTAAAGGAGAGAAACATGATAAAAAGGGATTTTATATTGTGCAGTATACATGGAGAAAATATTTTGCCAGCCTTCTAGCACTTGTCATCCTAAGGCAGTTAACTGTCACATGCTCAGTGAAAATGCACTCTTGCGCATCCAAATTGATTCCATGTGTGAGAGATGCAAACACATAGCTGATTTGGAGGCAGCCCCCTCGAAATATCTTGCACACGGTGAACATCTGTTTCACCATCACTCTTACAAATGCAACATCCTCAAACTATTAGTGCAAAATAGTCATAACCTTATATCAGTAAGATCTCACTACCTAAGCTATTAGACATCATAAGAGTGGGTATCTCCTGAAATACATCTGTTGCACACACCCCATACCCAGCATGTCACAAACAACAAAGCTCCCCCTGTGACAAGAATAAATCAACTTCAGGAAATATTCTAGTAATTGGTGACTCCAGTGTTGTGCACACTGATTCTGTACTCACTAGGCTGAACAAGGGCAGGGTTACAGTTAGCTGTCTCTTGAGAGTCAATGTTGCTGATATTTCAAGCCTTAAAAACCTTCTCTGCAGTAAATTTCCAACATTAAGTATAATTATGATATGATCATAGTCCATGCTTGAGTGAAGGATGTGACACAAAAAAAACATGCTAGACATGCAGAAAGATTTGCTGGAACATGTTTCCATCAAGGGAAAGGCTATGACAAGGGGCTTGAGTAGCATCTTCTCCTCACTGAAAATGATACTTAGAGTCAAAGAAAAAACACATGGTTTCATCAGTAGACTAAGTAGCTGATGATATTCCAGGGGGTCCAGTATGTGTCTCTCTGAGATGAGATGATTGACAGTCCTACCTGCTTTGCATAATGTGGCCTACATTTCACTTTCTAGGGTGTCCGCATACTGGCCAGTTCCTTTGCTACTCAGTCTGTGCATGCAAATGATGTATTGCGATCATTGTGCTATCCTTGTAAGCAATCTAAAATAAATAAATTGTGCCTTTTTAGGTATAGTTCATCTAATGAACATACCAAACTAAGCAAAAAAAATCAAATCATAAACTAAACATCTTTAAGGTGCACTTCTTGTTGCCGGAAGTCTAAATAACAAACTGCCCAATCTGGAGGCATTTCAGCATTTTAATTACATCCAAGTATGTGTAGTGACTGAAACGTGGTTCAGATGCAGTGTCAGCACTACCTCTGTGCCTGGGTTGTCTGGTGTTCTGTGCCTATCATAGCTTCAAGTCCACTGGAAATTGTGGTGGCATCTCTGTTTTCATCAGGCATTTCATCCTTACCAAAAGGACCCCAGTGACCCAACAGGTAAGCTCATTGAACTTCAGCTTACATTAAGTGAGTCAGACCTCCAATTTGTAACTTCTAGGTTTTCTTCCATGTTCAAATGACCATAGGTTCCTAGCATTCCTGTAAAATATCCCTATTAGAGATAATCTGTAATAGAAATCCAAGCAGACTACCTCCGGACTTGATGGAAGCACACAAGAAATTTGCCAAGCATTTATTTAAACAGAAAACCATAACAATGTAGCCATTAAGTGGTTTTGTCCTCAAAAGGACTTTTTCAAAAGTTTATATACTTATGGATCTACTTTGAAAGGTCAGACCTCATATAATCGAAATCCATTTTCACAAAATGAAAATAATGAAACCTTAAATACCAGAGCAGCAATTTTTTCCCAGGGTAAGTAAACACTTGTCCAAACTTAAATGAAACACACATGAAGTAAGTAAAACCTACCTAGGTGGGGGGGCTAAGCCACCCACCCCCATCAACTATATATAACAACTCAGAGATTGCACTACAGTGGAGAAAAGGGCATGTTGGGCAAGTGTTTGCATGAATAACAGTGCTTCCATTAATTTAAAATATGCCATGGCACAGGAATAGGGCCATTTCCTGATATGGAGTTTTAAAAAAAAAAATATTTGGAGAAATTAAATTAAACTGTGAAGAACCTTATATATGTGCTACATTTGATCTTTTTAGGTAAAAAGTAGCCTGTTAGTACATAAGAAAGTAGGAAAGCAATTTTGGCAAATACAAAAAAAAAAAAAGCATTGTTAATAATATAATCCTTAAATGTGTCAAGATTCAGGAATGAGGTATATAGCCACTGTGGTAATAGAAGAAAAAAACAAACCAACAAGGGTCTCAGAGGAGAAATGAAATCAGTGTTGCAGGAAGAGGAAAATGAGGGAGGTGGTTATAGTACAATTCATATTAAATGCATTGTGGCTGTGGAATGCCTTCACCTTTTATACCCTGTTTACATAATTATACCAGGGCAAAACTGATGCAGAAAGTTTGTAACATATTTATCTTGGGCAAAGAGGCCAGGTGCACAGGTCCCAAAATTAAAAAAGTACCCAGTGTGGTATATCCACTGTGGCTAGAGGAGGTACACTGTAAAAAAATAATTAGGAGAAAATGAAAAACCCGCTATAGCATTAGACCTTATTATGTTAGGCCATACTGGCAGTTTTACCAAAGTGGCAGAAGAAAACAACAATACACAAAAAAGTCATAGCCCAGAAGTGAACTTATTGAAGATTGAACATTTCAGAAAGGAAGCAACCTGAAAGTGAGGTAGAAGTTTAACTAAGTCAAGGATTTGAGATGGAACACCCATATGCAAACACCTCAATCTAATGATTCATTAAGGCAGTTAGATGCTCAGTATATTATGCAAGAATCATACCATGATATTATTATTAAAAGTACTTCACAAAGCAAAATATCAAAATCCCCAACAGGAGAATAATTTGCAAACCCAGATATATTTATGTAAAAGAAGAAAGCAGGAACTTAAGATCATGGAAGATATCAGCCAGGAGGAATTGATCTAATAGAAGTAGATAATATATGTCAGGAAAAAAGTCTATAGAAAGTATGTAAAAGATGAATTATTAGACAAATAATAAAACAGATAAAAACAGTAAACTGAACTGTTAGGAAAGTCTGCATGTTATAATGAAAACTAACAGAAAGTATTGAGGCACAGTAGCACTAATAAAGAACTAAGTTCTGCCAAAAACAAAATAATAGAGTGATAGATATAAAGAAAGGAGTAAGCAAATGCAATAATGAAAATTCTAGTTAGAAATAACTGTAAAACAGTCAAAAGTCTATTTACCAGAGCAGTATGTGGATGTGGATCACTTTAAACCCTTACTAAGATAGACATGCTTAAAGACAAACCTCAATATTAAAACAGACAAAACTTGTTTACACCCTTTCCAATAAATTAAGCATTTCTGCACAAGCCAAAAATCTCATGGAGTATGCAGAGAAATATAAAGAAAAAATATAAAAGCAAGCAACTAAAGGATGATGTTGAGTGACATTTTACAAAGAACTGAGGGGTGGGGCAGCACTAATACTGTTACTACCTCCGCCTCCCAAAAACTCACTAAATTCTAGAGCAAAAGCTGCAAAGAACAAGGATGCTGAATAGATAAAAAAATGAAAAAGTAAAAGAAAAGAAAAAAAAAAGAAATTCCAGTATAGTGGATACAAAATTGAATTGTAGCAATTGACAATGAGAAAGAAACAATTCCAGATGGAAAATCTCTGAATCAAGATTCTGTAACCAACATCTGACTAATAGTATTAAAAATCTTTGCACTGTGGTTTAGCTTTGAATAAAAGTTGATCACTCTGCATACTTATCTGTCCTGTTTTAGTGGGTATTTAATAGCTGGCTTTCCAACATACATTTGCCTGAAATGTAGTCCCACTTTCATTGACAAGATGCAAAGTTCATTCAGAAAACCATTTATGGAGTAGGATTTCATATATATGAGGTGCAATTTATTTTCGTTCTTTTTCTTGGAGTTCATTACCAACTTCACTTTTATACTTGAATTTGCACTGCTTGAGCAAGGACTTCAGTCTTTTGCTTACTCTGTTTAGTTTTTTTTTTTTAATTGCATTGGCAATCTGCTGAAAATGTCTTTTTTTTTGTTTTTGTTTTTATAAAACTTTAAATGTGCACATCTTCAGTAAGGAAACTTACAGAAATTTCAATTGAAAATAGAGGAGGATTAAGTTGTTTCAACAACATCTGTAAGTTTTGTCTCTAGCATTGTTTGCTTTGAGCTTCATTTTACTAGTTTAAACTGTTAAGCGAATTTGGTCAACCCAAGAAATTAATTGCTGCTCATCTTAACTGATGAAGTATTAAATATTAGGGAAACTGGTTAGAATTAAACAATGAGAGACCAGTGAGTACATTTGTTACCTTGTTTACACCGTTTGTTAGAATGATCAAGAAAAAAATTTTCCCTAGTTAGTTCCTTGACCAGTTGAACTAAATTGTGTGTTAGTATTATGTCTAGGAAGTCTTGCTCAATATGACAACATGAGGTAGGTAAGTTCTAATCAAGTTTAGGGTAATTTAAGACACCTACCAGGACTGCATATGTATGTTAGGTATAGGTTTTAAAGTACAATTGCTGTGTTGTAACTCAGTTTGTATCCACATTGTATCATACAGCTTTGATGTGATCAGGTTTTCATACAAAGTATTGGATTACCAATCCATCCATTTTTTTTAATCCATTTTATACATTTTAGGGTCAAGGAGAATCCAGAGTTTATTCCAGCAAGCAGTTGTTGTAGGGTAGGAAATCTGTATTGGACAGGATGCCAGTTCTCTGTAGGCCATACATGCATACAAACAACATACACATACCCTCCATGACATAATTTAGATTATCATAATTTCATCTATCTACATATCTTTAGGATGATGGAAGAAACTGCCATACTGAAAACCCACACTAATACAGGAAGTGCAAAGCCTATATGAGGCACTCTGATGAGGAACTGAACCAAAAAGCCACATCCTGTGAGGCAGCAACAGTATCTGCTGCACCACTCCAGCAAATTAGATTGAAAACAAAAAGAGTCAACAAAACTACTTTCTGCATGTTGATCTATAAAAGGTCAGTACATGACTAGGCTCTGTATCTTGAAGTCTTTGGAAAGCATGCACTTCTATGGGATTGACTCTAGGTGAAGACTTGCATGTATGAGATTACGTGCACATCTGTTAGCACACTTACATTAAGATATAGTAGAAATCCTGACATAAAGAAAACAAAAAAAGGATGTCATCTCTTTTAAGGTTAGCAGAAGCATTTCAGAAGATATTGGATATTGAAATTTAATGAGATATGACAAAAAACACGAAAATAAATGGTAGCAAAAAGTGTGTGCAGAAAAGCTAGAAAATAAATGTAAGGATTAAAGAAAGAAGGAAAAGAAAAGAGGACAGAAAGGAAAATTAGAAAGCCAGCACTTATAATGATGACTATATATAGTCATTAACTTTTTTTAATTTCTCCAAATCTTTTGGGTTTCTAATACCATGACAGGAATGGACCCCATTCCTAAGTCAAAGCACAATTAAACTGCAAAACATATATTCATTCAAAAGGACCAGCCATGGCAACAGATGTAAAAAAATCAATCCTTTAAGTCATACGGTGAGTGCTTTCATGTCCAACTGAGCACTTCTTCACACCAATAAAAACAACAATAATTACAACTCCTAATATACCCATACATCAAAGGTAAAAACATATCACATGACTAACAAGTATTAACTTCATTTGAATATATTATGAGCTTTAAGGAATGGTTTCAAAGGGACTTTACCATTTAACCCTGGATGTCTGTCAGCCTGAAATATAATTATACATTCTGTTTCTTGTTGTTCAGTGATATTTTTAATATCCACAAGATGTTTACTAAAGTTTAAGCACTTTAAAACCCTAAATTTATATGTGTGTGAGGCCCCTTCACCTTGTGTATGTCTTGCTAAAGCATTCCTTAAATCTGCCTTCCTTATAGCTAAAATATGTTCTCTAATCATTTCCTTGAGCATCCTGTTTGTTTTTCCTATATAAGAAGATGAACAGACTTCACAGCATGCTAAATAGACCACGTTTGAGGTAGAGCACTCTGCTCTAAACTTAAATTCAAACATATGATTAGTTATGGGATGCCTAAAAAACATATTCTTATCTACAAATGAGCAGAAATTACATTTGGCACATGGCACTGTCCCCTTACCTCCCCTTGCCTTAGACTCTGCCCATCCCCATAACTCAATAATCTCTTCAATGATTTCTTATTTTTAAAAACAAAATGTAGATGTTCTTCTACATCACCACTGATTTTTCTGTCAGATAACAGAACAGGACAATTTTTCTTAATTATGTTGCAAAAAATATTTGCATTTTTGGTATAATGCATCATAAAATTCACCCTTGGAGTGTCATTAGTTAACTCAACATTACTAGAAACAGCATTATTATTAGAAAAGTGTGGTCATGCATGTCCTTTTCTAAGTACCTTAACATCTTTAATCATATTCTTTATTTCCAAATTCCTATAACCCCTATTTCTGAATGCTTGTTCTTAAACATTTAAATTTAATTCAAAAGTGCTGTCCATGCTATTTAATCTGAATATTTTCATGCCCTGACCTTTTAACACATTCTTAAAAATTTTTGAAGGAAGCATACTATCTCTTCTCAATGTAGTATTGGTGTAACAAGCTTTTCTATATAATCTGGTATTAATAGTGCTGTCCTCTGATCTATCCATCTGCACTTCCAAAAAAATCCCTTTATTAACACATACATACTAATTATGTAAAAATTGTTTAGTATCCTTAAGAATAGTTTTAGATGATCTCAGTTTATTTAATACTCCACAGTAAAATTCACCCAGTTATCGCTTTCATCTAGCATTAGATTTCTTCAGACTCAGCACCAGCACCACTCAGCTGGGGTGCTTTTTAAACCTTTTTCCCAATGTTACACTACTGTTAGCAGTAGTGGCTGTAACTTTTCTTACATTCAGCTTACTCCAACCCATGATTTAGACAATGAATCAGATCTATAAAGGCTCTGTGAGGCTTTGCTATTCATTGTGTAGATCTCAATGAGTAGAACAGACAAAAAAGCTCAGAAGCTTTGAAAGATGGAGGGTAATGGCATTAATAGCACTGGGAATATGGTCTTGATGGCATCATGAGGAATGATCCAGTTTGTAGCAGGTAAATTTTTTTCCAAACCTGGCAAACATTCAAGTACGATATCATAATCCCCAACTGTACCTTATTTTACCTCATATTTTTCACATTTCAAACTCACATTTTTTCTCTTCTTCTCAAATTGTTTGATGTTTTGGTAAATCACTCAGGACTACAGTCATTCAGTAATACAAGACATTATAGTGTCATCCTTTGTATTGTTCTGAAAATAAGTATTGATGCAAAACCTGTTGTTCTGTTTACATTTTAAGTCAATTAGCATGATATTTAAACATTGTCTCTGATTGTGGGTTTTTGACCTCCCTTATTTTTGTCTCTGATTTAAGAGCAAAGAAATAGAGAAGTATACTGGATATGATATTCATACCTCTCAGTTACCCCAGATGATTTTGTCTCATGTTTTTGGTCTGTTTGTTATAAATCTTGTGGTTTTCTGGCACATAATTAAGGTTGCTGTCACAAAAACAATGGCAAATAATTAAGATTCTTACAACATATCTTTTGGAAAATGGATGGTAATGGAGAAAAGCTAGTGTAGATAAGTATTCAAAAACTTACTGTTACTGTGTGGCTCTTATTTATTTTATTTTATAAGAGTCTGACATCTGAACTATGACAAAATAGATGTAATTGCTGGGGTTGCCTGTGGAGGATAATGAATGCTCTTTACTCGTTATTCTGGCTTTGCAGGACTAATATGATTTGTGTGAAGCAACTTGAAATACTTTAAATTGTTGCTGCTGATTTCATTACATACCCATCATTTTTATTGCTATCAGACATCTGAAGTGTACACAGGAGTGGCTGTAACTGCTGGATGAAAGTGGGGGCTGTCCCTTTTGTTTGCTCAGTTTAAACAGTCACTAATCTGGCTTTGTATGACTAGTGTGCATTTGTGTGACTTAAGATGGAATATTTTCTGTGTGTTTATGTGAGCACACACTTTAAGTACATTTTTTGTGATTTTTTTTTACCACAATCAGACAGTTGAGGTATGTAAAATCAATATTGTAGCTGTAACCGATGGGCACTGAGGCTGTTTGTGACTAAAAGTGACTTATCCATACTGTTGTTTGATCACTGTTAATCAACAGTCATTAATTTGGTATGTCAGAAGTAGTGTGACACAGTGCACAGTAAAACTAATATTGTATGCTTGTGTATTTGGGGAAGGGTTGCAATGTATTTAAGAGTAACAAATTGACCATGATTTATTTCACATTCCATCATAAACATCAGCATTGCAAATGACAAGTTGGCTGTCTTTGGTGGTCTGACAAGATGTGTATAAAAGAGATTGCTCATCAGCATAGAGCGTATCATTTCCATCTCATAGTACTTGGCTCCGGTTCAGTTCTTAGTTTGGCTTCTTCTTTGTGGGGGTTGCATGCCCTTCTTGTCTCTGTGTGGGTTAAACCATGTGCTTTTTCCTCCAAAAACCACGTGACATGACATAGATGAATTGACATTCCTCCGGTTTACCCTTTAGATACACATGTGATCCTAAAAAAAAGTAACAGAAAATCAAGTTTCTTCTACCCCAACTTCTCAAGAAAACTAATGGCTGGATTTCTCATAGGCCCTACACAAGGCTATTTTGTCTTTGAAACCCCCTCCACTTACTTCTCCACCCTCTTAGGAAAAGGCAACATGAATCTTCATCTGAGGAGGAGGTGGAATATGATTCAGATGAAGACTCCTTAGGATATTTATCAAAAATCCACATTCCTGGGCAGTTTACTTCTGATGATGAGGATACCTTTTCCCTTGACTCCCCATTGTGAAAACATTTTTTGAGGAGATTATCACTAAAATGGTGTAACATTTTGATTGTGAATCCAAACAGATGATTGACATAAGATACTATAATGTGCTGAAGGTAGAGGTTCCTACCCATTATCCCATTCCTTTAGTTTTGGAGGCCTTCCTGGATGCCTTTGTATTAACGTCTAATTCTTCAGATTCCCAGACACCAGCTCCCAAGAAGCCTGGCTGTATAAGGTACCTGAGGACTTACTTTCCTTTCAAAAATCTTGTTTTTGATTTCTGCTAATGACTGCTAACAGGTAATGGTTTGCCATCAGAAAGAGATAGTAGGACCATGCACAGGTATGATAAGAAGGTTGACACCTCTGCCATTCTTGCCTTCAGGGCTTTAAATTACTAGACTCAGATATCAAAATACCTTCCAAATCTGGAGACCCTGCTTTTCCAGACAAGTCAGCCTCCAACCTATCTTCTGCCCCTTCCCTCCTTGGTCCAGTTATTCCATTGTCAAAAAGACTAACCTTGTCCCTTTCAGCCTAGGAATACATCACTATGGACAAATGGATATTATCCATCATTAAACACAGAAAATGTCTTGAAAAGAATTTCCATCATTAAACACAGTTAGAAAATGTCTTGAAGGGAATTTCCTGTTGACGGGAATTCTCCCCCCCCCCTTACAGTCAGGTTTACCTCTTTCTACCTCTTGCAGAACTTCCTAAACCAGGGCACTAAGGAAAAGGTTTTTATTCAACAGGTTTTTCTATTACCCAAAAAAGAGTACACTTGGAGGCCCATTCTAGACTTATCCCACATCAACACTTTCTGGAGGTACAATATATCAAGATGCTCTCCCTACAGTACTCTTCCTTTTATCCTTCCTCAAGCCTTTTTAGTTTCCCTAGACATGAATGATGCATACCTGCATATCCCTGTTCACTCTACCCCCCGAAAATTCTTCAGGTTCTCTGTTTTTCATCAGACTTTCAGTTCTCTGCTTTACCCTTCTGTTTATCTGCCATTCCCAGGGTTTTCAAAAAGTACCTCACCCAAGCCATTGCCTTTTGAAATATCCAGGAAATACAGATTTTGCTATACCTGGATGACCTTCTTATCCATCTTTCTTATAAGGACATCCTGTGGTTGCACCTCGGCTTCACAATCTCACTTCCGGAAAGACTAGGGTTCACTCTCAATCTCCAGAAATCTTCTCTGACACCCAGTCAGGACATGATGTTCTTGGGTTGCAGAGTGAATACCTGTCTGATTTCAGCTTTTTTCTCCAGCAGAAAGTTGAGTCCCTTTCCACCTTCTTCCAGTCCCTATTCCCCCTTCAGTCTACTTCTGCCAGGGAAATTCTAAGAACCCTGAGATACATGGCAGTAGCTATTCCAATGTTACTATTTGCCAAGCTACACATGAGAAAGATCCAGTGATGCCAGAAATCTCTTTGGTTTCAGCACTGTCACCCACTGGAATTCCAAATCCTTCTCTTGAACTCTTTGATTAAAGATTTACAGTGGTTTGTGACATCCCCACACTGGGCCAGTAGTCAAGGAGCCTGAATCCTTACCATTGATACTGGAGATGGACATTCACCTGGAATACAAATGGCTACACTCAGTATTTCCAGATGCAGACCTCTCTGCATCAAGCACAATTTCTCTTAAGAGCCACAGAAAACACACTCAGTCTGGGGTCTGGATTTCTTTCTCTGTCTTCCCCAGGTACATGAGACTCCCCACTGGCACAGCTGTAGGGTTAGTTCCTCAGCCGAGTGTCCAAGCCAAGTCTTCCAGCATCTTCTCTGTGAAACCAGTGCTGTGCATCCCTGACCCATGTAGCTGACACACACACACACACACACACACACACACACACACACACACACACACACACACACACACACACACACACACACACTCTTTGAGATTTAATTTTCGCACACACACACACACACACACACACACACACACACACACACACACACACACACACACAAACACACATAGAGACACAGAGACACACCTGGGAAAGGCATAGATTACCCACTCTACAAACTTTGCTTAGACTATAAGGTAGATTCACTGCTACCAATCAGTTATTATAAGGCTGTTAAAAGGGGAACCAATTTTACCAAGTGAAGTTAATATTAATACAAATGGTAATGTTGACCAAGTAGCAAGGCTTTCAGAGTTATGACCAAATAAATAAATAAATGCAAATACTCTCAAAGCTTAACTATTTTTCTAATAGGACCAGACGCAATGAAAAGTAATAAAAGAACATGAGAATGCTAAATATCTGTTTGCAGTAAACACCAAAGTTTCAGTCACAGGGAATATTAAAAATAACACCAATGAAAAGTTTCACACAGTTATAGAAAAACAGTACTTCTAATCTCACTATATTTTCCTGATTAATCTAAAATAATTACTGTTCCCTAGTTAAGTCACTTAGTACCGCAGGGCAAGATAATGTGGGTGGGGGTCTTTCTAGTTGGGTTTCCACAAGCATACCTGCCCTGTCTGACTGAAAGATTTCTCAATATACTATCAATATTATTTCAGAGCTGATTAGACAATGACATCACATCTGGTCATCTGACTTCTGGTTCTCCTGCTATCACCAACACTGCAAGCTAACAGGATTTTAGCATCTATGTGCTACACACACCGATAGAGCTTTTCTCAGATGTGGTGCAGTTGCTGGAAGTTATAAAACCATATAACCATTTCACGCTTGCTACAGGAGCTGCCAACTATTCTCTAGCCCAGACATTGCATCTCTGGCTCCATTCAAAACTGTGGGATAACATCTTCATGGCTTAATCTAGAAAGTAATTTAATTTCAAGAATATTTTGCAAAGTCAAGTGGATTAAGTTTAACCTCCTCAATTCCAGTTTATACTGTTACAATTTAAACATTTAAACAGTTACAGTAATGCATGTACATCTATTTTACTCTCAGCAGGGCACACTGTTGATACATTTTAAAACAAGCAAATCTCACAAATGTATTTTCAGCACAATAATCTGTACAAATCAGTTTGATATACAAATGACACATAATTATTTACAAAATTCCAGCCAGCTGTGCTGGCATATGTTACAAATCCACTGCCCTATTTCTCATGTCATGGCTGGCAGAACCTCCTATTGTCACATGGTGGATTTCTCAAATCCAATTAAACCAAGGCCTTCTCTTCCCTTCCACCCTCCCACTCCCAACCAGGACCTGCACACAGATGCATCAGAGCTGGCTTGGGGAGCATGGACAGGCTCTTTAACAGTTCAAGGCTAGTTGTCCCACAAACAGATGAGGGAACAAATCTTTATCAAACAAACGACAACCCTTGTTACATCCCTTCAGGTGTTTTCTCACATATGGAACCATGGACTCTGAGGATTTTCCCAGACAACACCACAGTAATGTGGTACGTCAACAAATGGAGATACCAAGTGCTATCAGCCATGCAGGCTATTGCTTCTGGCATGGGATCAAGCTATAAAAGCAAATCTGTCCCAGTAATCACTTTACAGTCCATCTGAAGACAGTGTTCTTGCAGATTTTCTGTGCAGGTCCTTAGAAGATCCTCATAAATGAATGTTAAATGGAGAGTTCTTCTTGGACATATCCACAGATGGAGTATTCCACAAATTTATATTTTTTGCTTCCACTCAGAACAAACCACTTAAGCTGTTTGCTCCAGGACTGCTTATTCCCAGGCCTGGAGGATGGATGCCTTGTCTTTCTGTTGGGAGGGAAGCAACTCTATGCCTTCCTCCCTTCCTGTAATCCAAAAGGTTCTGCTAAAGATCCAATTGGACAAATCAAATATCTTGCTGATGACTCCCTTCTGGCTCAGCAACACTGGTTTCTCCTTCTTCCTCACCTAGCCAAGGGCTAACTCTAGAAGTTACCCCCCCCCCCCATTAAGCAGGCTTACACAGAAAAAGGACTATATGCTTCATCCCAATGTACAGGCTCTTAACCTGACACTCGGGTGGATAGAATCCTAATTCCTTTCAGATTCCAGTTATCTGAGGATGTGCTTCAGTAGGCAAGAATATTTAACAATATAACGTCTTAATATCTCCAAAAGGAAAATATTTTTTTTCTTTCTGGTATCTTAAGAAGAATGACAACCTCCACCAGGTGGATGGCCCTACAGTTTTGTCCAGCGTGTGAGCTACTCAAATCTGGGCTAGCCTATTCCTCTATCAACGCACACTTGTCTAGTATTTGCACCTGGATTCCATTTAGTCCACATAATTCTCAGGAGTAAATAAAGGGTATCCTTTACTTGAGTCAACTTAGGAGGACTATCCCTCCCCCCTTGGCATTTCAGATTTGTTTTGAGAAAACTTACCTTGCCAACCTTTGAATCATAGACCTCCTCTCCTAAAGTTGTGTACTTGGAAAACTGTTTTATGTGTGACTCTTACTTTCTGAGCCTCAAGACCTTATGCCCACACTCCTGTCCTTATATTCCATAAAGATAGGGTCTTTGTTAGATAGAGCCCTTCTTTCATGCCAAGGTGGTAAATTAATTGTCTCTCAACCAGGCTATACATTTCCAAATGCATAGAACAAGAATGATAAGGTTCTCCACTTCCTGGATGTGCACAGACTACTCAGATTCTATCTTGATAAGACTGAAGACAATAGGAAAATCTACCAGCTTTTTGTCTCCTTCCAAGAAAGTCAAGTTGGGCAATCTGGTCTGTAAAAAGACAGCTGGAGCTCAAATTCCATTTCATTTTGTTATTCCTACCATGACCAGTCCTTGTCTTTTTCTGTGAAAGCGCACTCCACCAGAGTATCCTCTTTTGATGCTTCTTCAAGTCATTGATTCCAGTGCCATTCTAGAAGAAGTCAACTGGTCTTCTGCATACACCTTCACGAGACACTACAGAGTGGATGCCTTTTCCAGATCAGTGACTTATTTTGCTAGATCCATATTCCCTAGATTGGTAGACATGTCTCATGTTTCCATTCCATCCACCATATCCAACCTCTAAGCTTTGGGAACCACCCCTTAGTACTGGAATGCCATAAACATTGATTTATGGAGGAATATATTACAGTTGTATAAGAACTTACCATAACAGTAGATGTCTTATTGATCACTTTTGCAATATTGCATCCCTTCCTCTTTCCCCTTGGAGTTTGTACCTATCTTTGTGCACCTGAAGATGGAACAGTTCCTCTCCCTTCCTTTTGCTAACCTAGTTTTCTTTTTAATGTATTTAGTCAGGCTTCTCCAGTGTCTTCTAGCTCTGGATATTCTAAGAATCTTACACTGCTATGTCTGCTTATGTATCCCTATGTCCTCAGGATGAGGTAATTTGCCAGGCATGTGAGTCTCTAAGAGTTTTTGGCTTTGGTAAGCTGGATGGATGTCAGGTTACCTCCGTGAATTAACCCATTAGTATTGAAATACTACAACAGGGATCCCTATACTCTTTCCATAAACTAAAAAAGGATAAATATTGTTATATATTCTGGATGTTCACAGGCAGCTCAGATACCACCTAGAAAGAACTAAACCCTAACTAAGCTTAGCTGATAAGTTTAGATGAATAAACTGTAACCATTGCCCCAGAAGTATAGCTAAGGCTAAGTGAAGGTGGCAGTTGTTACAGATACAAGGTGTTAAGAGGTGTGATTCAGAAAGGAATACTGATACTGTAATTATGGTTATGGCGGAAGCACTGAAGAACTCCATGTAACATATATATATATATATATATATATATATATATATATATATATATATATATATATATATATATATTATATCAAGCAGTTTGCTGCAGCTGCAATATCACAAGACAGAAGACTTTTTTTCTTGGTCTCTAACCAGAACAAAATATTATTTTTTTATTTCTATTTTTTCCTCATTTATGGTCCTCAATTTAAAGTTAAGGGACACCAGATCAGGGAACAGCACCTATATGAGTCAGCTATGGCTGTGCATTCCCCTGCCTTCAGGCCAAATCCTTTCATCCCTTCCTCTCAACATATACACCTCCAGCTGTACTTCTCCTCCTCTGCTTTGTATACTAAATCATTTACCATACTCACTCCCTTCTCTTTCACCTCCTCCATTTCAGAGTTTTACTTTGTATTTTAACATTAGGGTTATTCCATGCACTCATTAATCTGACCTTCCTAAATGTCTCACCTCTAAATCCTGTTTAGCTTAGTGCTCTCCCCTTCCTTCTCCTCTTCTCCTTCCTGAGCTCCTAATGCAAATGTGAGGCTGCCTGCAGATATATCTGGAAGTTAAGCATTTCCCATGCTCCATGTCTTCTTCTTAGTCTGAATCTTTCTTTCTTTGGCTGTTCTACTCCCCCTATTGTTCCATATACAAGGGAGGCTAAATTAGGAAGCAAACTACTGAGTAGCTGGTATAGCCTGTTAAAGTGCTGCCTGAGTAATAGAAGGAGCCTTGGAGACTAAATAGGCTAGCTGTCTTACTGATTAATTCAATGAATAATCTGATAACTTATGTCATACTTTCTGATGAGATTTCTTTACTGGCTGGACCATTTGTACTATTTGCTTATTGCTTTTAGGATACCTGGGAGTTTGTATAATACGTCTGAACTCGCACTTATTTACAACGTTTCAAATTCTTGCCTAAAACTGATGACCATTATCTGATATCACTTCAGGAATTTTGTATCCAGAAAAAATAAATTCCATCACTACAATAGTACTTTGACTTGGGGTGTTACATAACTGTGCAACTTCTAGACATTTTCAGTAGCAGTTGTTTATACATAGAGGATCATGACTGGGTCTCTGATCATAACCAAGTTGTTATATGTTTTATAAATGGATGTCAGGAAATTCACTTCAAGAATGGAACAAAACAAAATTTGAGAGGTGAAACTTGAACTCCATTTTGAGGACATATAGCCAATGTGGGACTTAGCATGAGGCATCCTAGATACCTTCTTAGGGCCCAGTGCTAGATAGGTACCCAATCAATCTTGCCAGTCACTCTCAAGTGAACACTTAAAAGTATAAGTGTCTGAGCCTGCTGTGGGTAGTTAGTGATGCTTTATCATGGTTGCTAACCAAGTTACATCACTGTGTATCATTAACCATGCAAAAAACAAAACATGGTGGTGTATCTGCCCTTTGCTCCCATAGCATTAAAAAATGTAAACATTATCTCTGCTTAAACCCATTGTATGGTGTAGTATATCTGATCAACCTGTCACTAGTGTGAACTCATGTTACATTAAGGATGACATATCGGTTTCCATATAGTGGAAGCTGGGACCATTACTTTTTTCTTACTTTTTAATGAAAAAAATAAAATAAATAATCCCTTTTTCTTTGTATTTATTTTTATTGACTTGTTTTTCATTTTATTTATCCTTTTGTTGGCTGTGTTGGTCCCACTAGATTAGTGGCCTCTTTCAAGGGAGACCAAAGGTGGTATTTGTACATCTAGGGGAAATTTGGCCAGGGTAATTAGAATCTTTCCCTGCCTTTTGATAAGTGCTATGGAATCTTTTACATCCACCTGAGCTGCCACCAACTCAAGCAGATGGGTCTGGAGTTTAACATGTCATCCAAAGGAGGGCAGCACCTCCCCTTATACTGCATTGCAGTATCAGGAATTGATGTACCTGGTGCAGAAATGGAACCAACAGCCTTCTGCACCAGAGGCAAGTGTGTGCTACCTTTTGCTCCACTGACACTTCTTGCAACTGCTATCTCCCCATGCAGGATCATATTTTCACTTGGCCTCCTACAGTACATCCCATGCCTAATTGAACAAACCAACGGGAGAGCTAGGGAGGTGGAAGAAGCGAGTGAATTTCACCACCAGATTTTGTGGAGCATTTCAAGTTTCCAGCAGAAGGAGCAGATCAATATTTTTTTCTTTATTTTTTTTATTATCATTGGCTGGTAACAGCAGTGAAAGTAAAAAGAGTGTTTGTCTTGGACGAATTCATACAGACAGCAGCAGCAGTAGCAGATTTTTCTTTGGGGCAAAGAAATGAAACTATTTTGTGTAGATGAATGTTAATGACAGTAGAAGGTGATTGGAAAAATTACACTGAATGCAACAACCTAACTCCTTGCATGGAGGTGACTATTGACTGAAAGGAAAACAGCAGTCAGGTAGCAGTTGATATCTGAATCTTGCAGGTATCTATTTCATCAGTATATAAAATAAATTCAGAAAGAGTATTTCAGAATAGCAAACTACATTGCTACTGAAGCAACATTGCATTGCATTTCTTATTTTGGAGTGGAGAGTAACTGAAGTCTATCACTTTTCTGGCAGTTTAGTGCACTAAATGTTTGTAGAAGCTGTAAACCATCTTTTGTCTTTCTTTTATTCTATATTCTGGGAAAAGGTGTCTGATATTTGACTGAAAAAAAAATGTGTGCGTGTGTGTGTGTGTGTGTGTGTGTGTGTGTGTGTGTGTGTGTGTGTGAGAAAG
Organism: Protopterus annectens; assembly: GCF_019279795.1. Classification (NCBI taxonomy): domain Eukaryota; kingdom Metazoa; phylum Chordata; order Ceratodontiformes; family Protopteridae; genus Protopterus; species Protopterus annectens. The sequence continues at coordinate 1,474,186,648 of NC_056744.1, forward strand.
TGCTGATTAACTTTAAAGGTAGCACCACACAATTCAGAGGTGTGCACATTAGCTGATAATGAGGTCTTCCCTCATAACAGATAACAAGTCTCTGAACTGCATTTTCCATTATTGTATAGTCTGCTAATTTGGCTGTAACAATTTCTGCAAATGTAGGGTGTTTTCTTGCTTGTGCTTTAACCACTGCTAAACCAGCATGTATGTAGCTCACTGTCTTGAGTTGCTATTAGCCTTTCATCTTTTAGTTTAAATTCACCTTGCTTTAGCCATCCATGTCTCAAATATTCAACATGCTGTTCCTGGAGTTTTCTGTATTTTTCACCTTAGACTTGTTTACTTCATAGAACTTGATTTTGTTTGGATGCAATGATGTTAATGAATAAGTATGCAGACCCACAATTACTGGCCTAAATATTTATTAATTTTCAAGGAGGTCCGTGCATCCTTTAAAATGAGGGATAAATAATATTGGCAAACAATATTTATATATGTGTATTATTTGGTAGGAATAAAGCCTTTTGGTCAGTAAATCAAGCTAAAGCTGAAAGTTAGAAAAGGTAAGGTAAGATGATTTAATACTTCATCTTTACTAATTCATATCAAAACACTTTTCAGTATTAGTTTCAGATTTCGTAAATATTGCTTTCTAAGCTCTGGTCTTATTTGTACATGCTATATTGCTGACCCATCGTCCATCTTTTCCTAAATATTTGTATATTCTTTCTTGTTTTGTTGTTTTTATATCACGTTATTGATGTTTCAGGTTTCTTCTGCTATATATATTTGGACACTGTCAAGACCAAATTCCATTCTTATATATTTGAATAAGATTTTACTGCTGAATGTATTAAATCAACTAGAAAAAGGAACTGAGCTGAGATATCATTTGAAAGGATTGTTTTCTTGATGTCAAAGTGTACCCATTGCCAAGAGTGTTAGGTGACAAACTTAACAGATTGAGGGCAAAGCAGAAAAGTGCAAGTGACAAAAAAAAAACACTGGATTCTCATATCTGGGAAAATAATCTGTTCTTTTCCACAGATTATTTGTTAACCTATTATTTATTGATAGATTAGTTGATTGGTTGATTTTTTTCATGTCAAATTGCTATTAATTTATCTTTGAACATTATATAATACAAAAATGTTGGGTGCTGTCAAATGCTTCATTATAATCAATCTTCTGCCATGCAGTACAAAGGCTCTGACCATTTTTACACCTCTTCTTTATGGCTTTGTTTACTAAATGGTAATCCTTGGTTCCATATAATAATCTTTCATTCCCTTTCTCTTCCAGTCATATGACTGAAGTTTTATTTAGATTACTGTAGAGTCTGTTTGCATTTATTCCATATGTATGATGTTAGAATATATGTGATTGATAACACTTAGGATTGTTTTCAGGTTCACTTACACATTGGAGTATGGCTGATAACTCTTAGGATTGTTTGCAGGCTTGCTTTTAAGTAGGAGTATGGTGATTTCCATTGTTAACTAGGTGGGTGTCATTGCAGTGAGTGCATATCGATATTTTAGCCAGTCTTCACTCGGGTAAATCATAGTGCATTTGTATTAATACTTTTTTATCAAATGTTGGGTACACATTTTCTAATCTGGAGTGTTTCCTAACATTGTTGCTGTTCCTCACTGGCAGGCAATTGCTTAATTTAATTCCATATACTTTATGTTGGAATTTCTTGTTTTTCTTTTCTTTTGTTTCTTTTACATTTTATCCATTCAGTACCCTGGTGTATTTATAGATATTTTGTTCCACCATTAACAGTTGTTGCTGTTTTCCTCCCCAGTATGCCTCAGTATGGATTTTATATTTTTTTGTTTCATCTATTAAAGCCAAGCTATTTGGCTAAAATGTACAGATAAGGTTCTTTATAATGTAAACAAAAGCCATTACAAAATGAGCACATAGAATGTGACGGGCAGCCTTTTTCCTTATTTTTCTATGAGAGTTTGTGTGACAAGATGACCTTAAGAAATTTTCCACTGTCTTTTTGGAAGTGCTACTGAAGGTATGCATTCAGGAGGACAGGACAGTCAAGACTGTATAGTCTTAGACTAGGATAGACACATTTTTAACTGTGGTTTTAGAACTGTCTGTGCTGTAGATACTGACAATGAAATTTGTACGAGGATGTGTATGATTTTGTGTAACACAAAGTGAAAAATAATGACATTCTCTGATATTGTGCATCTGGATGGGGTCTATATTATATAAGCAAATGCACTAAATTGTGAATGCTATATAATCAACCCAAACAAACCGAAAATTAAAAATGTCAAACACACGAATCAGCGATTTTTTTCCCAGGGAAAAAAAATCACTGATCCGTAAAAAAAAAAAAAAAAAAAATCCAAACACAAAATAAAGTGGCGGCTTCACCCACCACCCCCCCCCTGATGTGGGGGTCTATGTCCCCCCACACCCCCTACTTAAATATACCAACTCCGAGATTGCACCACAGTCCCAAAACCAGCTGTTCTATGCTTTCGGCATTTTACCATTTTGCGTAATCATGCTCAACGAAACAGCGTTCGCAAATGTAAGAGTTTGCTTAAATAATAGGAACCTAGACAGGATATTGGATAATAGGAAGAAAACAAAAGGTAACTGTCAAGGGTTTTAAGTAAGATACAACAGATGTGGTAACTCATGGGGAACAATATTGGAGCCATTTCTTTTTAATCTAGTTTTCAAAAGTATCCCAAAGCACAGTTACTTCTGGTTAAACAAATATGCTTATGATTATGATTATAAAGCAAGTTTTATAGTAGTTAGCAGCAAGGATTATGAAGAAATAAATATATATTTTGCCACTATTTTTGATGGGGTATCAAATATAGAAATATAATTCGGCACTGATAAGTGCAAGATTCTGTTCTTTAGAAAACCTTATATTTATGTTCCAATTAAATTACAAGATTATATACTTGAACAATTAGTAACAAGGTCACACAGACAAACAAATCAGTAAAAACTACAAGAAAAATCTGGCCAAGCTGGAGTTTCCACTGTGTGAATCCTTAAAACCTTGTTACTCCTTGTTTTAGTTTGTTAGTTGGGGTATTTTGTAGACCAATAACCAAACACAAATACTAGGTACTGGCAACCCAGTATCGACAAAATTGCAGCAAGACAGTTGTTCCTACTGTTGGCAACTATAAAAGGCTGTCCTCCACCAATGTATATATGAAAAAATGAACTAACCGATGATATAAGTCCAAAATCTTTATTTTTGACACACACAGCCAATAATCCAAACGGAATTCAAACAGATTGAGCGAACTTTCGTCTCATATTGTGAGACTTCATCAGAATCTCATGTTAGTACAAATGTTCTGTTTAAATACACTCATAATGAAACAATTCTTAATTAATTGATTGTTAATCACATTAAAGTTGATTTTTTTATGTATTTTGTAGACTCTCTAATGGTTATGGGCATCAGCTGGGTACGACAACCCTGTGTTTCCAGAGGTTAGCCAAACAAACCACTTATGCTGTGCTGATGAGGCCATAAGAAGGCTGAAACATACATGCCCACAGCTAGTGAGGTTTGGCTTTATTGGCCTGAAATTGTCCATAACAGACTTTAAAAGAAAAAAAAAGTAATTGGGCATTCAGAACTGTCATATAACTGAAACACCTGATGTCCTTAAGGAGTCATTTGCATATATCGCATGTACCTTTAATACAAAATGTTTTAAGGAATCACACAGTGGAAACTAACTTGGAACTTGGTCAGATTTTTCTTGTAGTTTTTAGAGATTATATACTTGGTAAAACAGAAGGATGTAGAGGTCTAGGGATTTAAATTACAAGTATTTTTTTCTAGGTATGTGGAAACTGTTGTAAACTGGGCAATGTAGAAGGTTAATTCTTTAGTGAGAAGCATCATTGAGAGCGACACAATGCCTTCAGTTCGTTCAAATAAAATTTGCAAAGAGCAAGTAAAATTTGTAACAATTTTACCATTGATTATAGATCTAAGTATCTTGACCTTTACCCTACACTATCACTATTTTAGAGGCATTACATTGTTAGCCTGTATACTTAAGGGAATTACTAAATCTTACATATACACTATAATGTGAATTGTTGTGCTGGAAGGTATAAAACAGAACTAAGAAAACAATTTGTGACCAATTGTATCTTCCACATTTGGTATAGGCTTCAATGGTAGAAAATACAAAACTATTTCATGCTTTAAAAGGAATTTAGATACATGGGTAAATACAAAGGTTTATAACCTGAAATTTTCAAAGTCTGTTTTCTTTGATGGTCTTTGGGCCAGTACACAGTAGTAAATCTGTGACTCTATTGACATATTGTTACCTATATCTCATTGCCCCATATCAGACTTTCATTATGGTGGCTAGATTCACACTCAGTTATCATGGTCCAAGCAGGCAGATCTTTAAATGGAAGAATAACAAAGTCCCCTTCATTGTAAAAGCTTGTCAGAAACTCTTAAATGTTAGTTTTAGGGGAATAACAGTTCAACATGGCTTATGTTGAGTCTGTTTTCAATGTGAAATGTTTTTCTTTTCTTTTCTTTAACAAAGGATCCTCAAAGTTTTCATTGTTAAAAATTAAAATAATTTTACATTGACTCCACATGTCTGAGATCATTGTAAATAATGAACAAAATGGTATGTGCACTTAGAAATTTGAACATGATTTTATGGGGACTGGGGAGAGACAAACAAATAAAGGGTTTCTGGTATAGCTAGAGGGGGCCCTGGCCCAATATACTGCCTAAGGCTCAATTTGCCCATAATCCAGTTCTGGTTTGGACTAGCAACATGGAATTCCCTTCCTACATAACTTTGTTGTATTACTGACTACAGACTATTTATAGCAGAACTACTTGCTCGAATAAGCACATCCTCCATATGCAGTTGATTCAGAGACACAGGTTTACCACTCCATCTTTATTGCATGCAGGATATTACTGAGATCATATTAAGCACTTCTGCACTAGCCTTAGTTATATGGGTTATAACAGCTGTTCAGCTTCCAAAGCCTCAGGCCACCTTCCGCACACCCAAACTGTCAAGCAGCTCAAGCTTCTTCTTCTTTCTCTTTCGGCTTTTCCTTGTTAGGGGTCACCACAGCGGATCACCGTCCGCTCATGATTGGCAGTGGAGTTTTACAATGTCGAGTTGCCAGCCCGGCGCCCAACCTTCCACAGTAGGCACACACATGCACACACTCACACCTAGGGCCAATTTAGTGTGTCCGATCCACCTACAGCATGTCTTTTGGATGTGGGAGGAAACCGGAGAACCCGGAGGAAACCCACGTGACCACAGGGAGGACATGCAGACTCCGCACAAAAGGCACCTCAGCCAAGGATCAAACTGGAGAACCTCTTGATGTGAGGTGGCAACGCTAACTGCTGCACTACCATGGCTGCCCAGTAGGCAGCTCAAGCTGAGTTGACTAAAAGACAAGTTAGGAAGCAAAGTCCTTCAGAGCTTTACTGCTGTTAAAGAATATGGTCCTCTCAGGCTTTCAAGGATTGACAGTCAACTTGTGCTTTCCTTTGCTGGGTAGATAGGTTACTTTGGGAGAAGAGACTTCCATTTCTTAATTTTATTGATGTTTGGTTACTTTCCTCATCAGAAAATGTATTTAAAAGCAAAGAGTATTGTATTTTAATGGACTGTCTTGAATTTGTAATGTATTTATAAACAGAGCATTCTTTTTTTTCTGTCAGTTTAGTGTTAACTAAATGAAAAAATATTTTCTGTGTAGAGATTGCATTTTTTTTTTCATTTGAAGGGCTGATATAGTGTTTAAAAGTGTTTTTTCTTTGTATTTTTCATATGAAAAAAAAAATAATAAACCGGCAATTGCCGCTTATCTTCCCTGGGAAAACTCACAATTTTTGGTTTAACTGTAGAACAAAATTTTATAACTCAGACTGTCTTTGGAAAGGCATTTGAGAATTTAAGTGATTACATTTTTGCAAATAAATTATTTCGCTTTTAGCCATGACAGTTATTTTCATGCTTTATGAAATTTTGATTCTGGTTTGGATTGAACAGTATTTATTTATGTATTGAGTAGTTTTGACTATAGAAAAGACTACCAGTCACACAGTCAGTCAGTCTTTCTTCAACCACAAAAAAAGAAAAAGAAAAAGTTAAGCAAACAGTATTTGCCACCACAGCAGGTTAGCAATTTGCCTCAACCGCAGGTGGGTGACTCTGCTGCTGTTATTTATTGTACCTCAGACTACTCATCTTTTACCCCAGATCTCTCTGGTGTAGCATCTACAGCCAATATGGACAGGGAGTTAGCCACATCTCTGCTGCTGTTGGAGTCCCTTTTGTTGGTCTTAGGAGAGGGAACAGAGAAGATTTCCCTGTTGTGCCAGAATGCTGTATACATTCCTGGGGAAGAGTTGCTGCTATTAGAAATACAGTTGGCACCATTTTCCTATCAAAAATAATCATAACACCAAGCATGTATCTTCTTCTCCTCAATTTTTTTTACTGGGTCTGTTGGGGTATAAGTGTTCATTCTTGTAAAGCAGTCTCTTGTAAAAAAATAAAATTCCTCTTTTTCTGAAGAGATTCAAGATTCTGAATCTTACCAGGAAGATGCAGGGACAGATATAGTGTTTTTTTTTCCTCAGATTTCTGATTCAGACAGAGGAGAGCTCAGTGTCTGATTCTTCCTGTGGATGTTTACTTGTTTCTGAGATTATTGCTAGAATGTGCTGGTGTTTTCAGTGGGAGAACACTGAGGTTTCTCAGTCCCTCATAAAAAAATGAGTTGTTACAGATGGATTTTCCAGTACCCACATACATTCCTCCTGTTCAGTCAGCTTTAGAGGATTTGTGTGTGTTCCTGCCTGCAAGTTTTCTAATAGTCATTCAGCTGCCTGTAAAAGGGCAGCCTGTTCAACTGTCACTGATACCATAACAGCCTGAATGAATGCCAGGTCTTTACCTGCCTCGTTATTCTTATATGACCAAACATGACATTCTTCTCAAAAAAATAAATAAATAAATAAAATGAGATGTTAAACTCTGAGGATAACACAATTCACTGGTTTCAGAGTTATCTGCATAACAGATGCTTTCACATTTGCAATGAGATCTTTTTATCCTTCCTTGGAGTGCTCAGCACTGGAGTTCCATAGAGTTCAGTGCTTGGACCTTTTCTGTTTTCATTCTGTCAGTGACCTTCCCATTTAAACTTCAAATCTCATTCTGGTAATTTATGTTAATTACATACTTCTCTTGCAATTCAGCAGTAACCATAGTGACTTGAAAGCAAGGTGCAAGGTTTCTCTCAACTGTGCAGCTGGTCCCTCTCTAACAAACTTCAAGTTAATCACACAAATAAATTCATAATTTTCTCAACTCCTAAAAATGACACAGCATTCTTCCTATTCACCTTACTAATTTTAGTGAAAACACTATTCTAAATGCTGCTGAGCAGAGATACCCAGACCTTATTCTTGACCCAACTCTTTCCTTCACAACACAGACAGATTCTCTATAAAAAACCTAGCACAGGTTAAACATTTTGTAAGCTCACATCTATCCACGAAAGCCCAGTTTTCTATTGCAATTTTTTTGTTAATTTCCTAAGCTGGAATTTTGCTTTATACTCTGCCAAAAATACCAGTACAGTACATGTTACAGAAAACAAGATTTGTAGATTCATGCTCCTAACAGATCCCTTACTTCATCATTGCAAACTAGTGAAAAAATGCCATCTGGCTCTCAATGTCTGATAGGGCTATCGTTTATCTGTGTATGCTGATTTGAAAGATTCTAAAACAAGGCAACATTTTTTTTTTCTAAAAGGAAAAGTTTCACACTGCCATTTTGCAATCTGCCTGTGGTCATGTGGGTTTCCTCCCGGTGCTCCGGTTTCCTCCCACATCCCAAAGACATTCTGCAGGTGGATTGGACACTCTAAATTGGCCCTAGGCGTGAGTGTATGCATGTGTGTGTCTTCTGTGGAAGGTTGGGCGCCGGGCTGGCAACTCAACACCGTAAAACTCTACTGTCAATCATGAGCGGACAGGTGATCCGCTGTGGCGACCCCTAACCGGGAAAAGCCTAAAGAAGAAGAAGGATGTATTAAGTTTCTTAGTCTTTTACATTTTATATACTATTCCCAAACCTGACCCACCAGTTATTGCCTTAGTTGACCCCATTGCTGCTAAGAACTTAGCTAATTGCAATCCTACTCCTTCTAATAAAGATGGGAAAATTATTGATATGTATGAGAAAAAAAGTATATACTTCTGCAACTTTGATTTTTAAAATGTTGAATTGTCATGCACATAAGTTAGAGTTTATTTTGACAAATTATGAAAGTATGAGAACTGTTTATCTGCAGTTTCTTCTTGTAAGGGAAAATCTGCTATAAATAACTGAGTTTCTTCTGTTGCACAAATCACTACTTATTATTTTCAGTGTGTATATGACCCTGTTGATACTTCTTCCAGTTCTGTGCCCATGGATACTTTTTAAAGGAGGTTTGTAGGGATGCTATTCTCAGAACCTTCCAGATGATGCTAAAAATGAAATTTTAAAGTTTCCCTTGGATAGAGATTTAGTGTTTGGTCCCTCTGCAGCTGAGGTGATCAAAATTGTAAACAAAGGGGTGAGCTGATCTAGGGAATCTCCTAAAGTCTTACATTTACAAATTTTCTAAGGGATTTTCTTTCTCCTCATCCAATTTTGGCAAAAAAAAAAAAAAAACAGATTAAATAGTCTCAACAAATTCAGGTAAGCATACTTTTAACAAGAAATGACAAAGAAGTTTCAAAAAGAAACCTCAAACCTCTCAAAACCATGAACAGTCTGGTGGGTCTGAATGACTGTTCAAGAGACCTTGTGATCCCTTCCCATCCTGGCCTGTTTTTTATTCCAAAACATTTAAATTTCCATTTATCTCCTTGACAACAGGCACATGGGTTCTGAAAATCATTCCTGAAGGTTATAGATGGCAGTGGAAGGAAATTCCTCCTTTCCAGGGGGTCATTTATGTTTTCCCCAGATCAAACTATTTTGTTTCCACCTGTTCTTCACATTCCTATTTATCCAGACTTCAGACATTTCTTAAGGTTTTGTGTGTCTGGATCACATTATCAGTTCTCTGCTTTTCCCTTTGGAGTATTCACTGCACCACGGTTGTTTACAAAGTGTCTAGCTCCAGTTGTAGCTCACTACAGGCTACAGGGTACCCACGTTTTCCCATATTTAGACAACTTGCTAATATTTGCAGTCTTTTTCAAAGTGTCAGGGATCCCTCTTTTGGATGAGAAATGTCTTACACAACCTGGGATTCCAAGAAAATATTCAAAAGTTGTCATTGACTCCCTCACACAGGAATGTATTCCTGGGATGTCAGCTAGACACCTCAGTCCAAAGAGCTTTTCTTTCACAGGAAAAAATAGATCTTTATTTAGAGCTATTTGTAATGTTTTTCACCAGACTTTGGTCATTGCGAGTGAATACCTCAGGAATTTGTCTCTCATGTCATCTATGATTCTCATGATACCCCTGGCAAGACTCCACATTAGAAAAATGCAGTGGTATCTGAAACCTCTTTGGTCCCAGCATCAACACCCTATATCTTTTTAATTTCCATTGCTGGGGTTTGTCAGAAAGAGCTGTTTTGGTGGAGATTACAAATATCCTTGAATCCAGGTCTTCTCTTCTCCCTCCCTGCTCTAAAGCAGTCAGTCACTTCAGATGCTTCAGACTTTGCTTGGGGAGCAGTTTTAGGAGGGATAGAAGTGCTGGAGTGAGTGACACAAAAGACAGACACAAGTACATAAATATCTAGGAGATGCTTGCTCTGATCAAGGCACTCTGCTTTCTGAACCACCTTTGGTCCACAGGACCTCTTCAAGTAGTTTCAGACAATACCACAGCCATGTGGTACATCAGTGAGCAAGGGGTAACTAGATCATACCCTATTTGCAGACTAGCCATGTTAGCTTGGTATATAACTTCACAGCACAAGCACACTCAACATGTATGCTACATTCTGTTAGAGCAAAATTGTGTGTCAGAGTGAGCAGGACCAGGGTAGACCCTCATGAATGAAAACTAGATGAGGGGGTTTTACAAGATTTGATCCATATGTGGGGAGTTCCTCAAGTACACCTTTTTGTCTCTTCTTTGAACAGTCAAATGACAAGATTCTGTTCCATGACTTTATGCAAGAAGACCTAGAGGTCAGATGCCTTTTCTTTTCTTTGGACAAGAATGTTCCTGTATGCTTTTACACCCTTTCCACCAATATCCAAAATAATTCTGAAGATTCAGAAGGAATCTCCCAAGATCATTGTGGTGACTCCCTTTGGGCCCAGGCAACCATGGTTCTCCCTTCTTTTGGAAATGGCAACTGGCAATCACCACAAGCTTCCTCATAAACTATATCTACTCACACAACAACAGAGGTGTTTGGTGCACTCCCGACATCAATCTTCTTCATTTGACTGTTGGATGACAGGGTCTTAATTCCTTTTAAGCACTTGTTTACTGAGGACCTGCAGCAGGTACTAATGGAAGCAAGAAAGTCTGCTACTAGAAAATCATATATTAGGAAATGGAAAAGGTTTTCTAGTTGGTATCAACAACATAGCCAGCACCCATTCAGGGCTAGTTGTTCAGTGTTTTACAATATTTGTGTGTGTTCCTATCCTATGACCTTTCTTATTCCTCTGTCAAGGTTCATTTTTCGGCCATTTCAACGTGTCTGCTCATGGATCCTTTTCTTTCAAGGCAGTGTCATGTTAATATCTGCTTGAAAGGGGTTTTGCATAAGAGGCCTCCGAGTAAATCGGTGGCACTTCCTTGGGATCTTAATTTTGTGTTACAGAAGTTAACACTTTCCCAGTTTGAATCCGCTAATCTGGCTGACTTGAGGCTGTTAACATAAAAAACATTTTTACTGATTGCTCTGACCTCTGTAGGAAGAGTATAGGGACAGGGTTTCTTTGAGAAGTAATACTTCTTTTATGCCTAAAGTGTATCCAAGTTTTCTTTAAGCCAAACTATTCACCTCCCCATTTTCTTTACTGAACCTAAAATGGGGGAGAAAGGATACTCCATACCCTGGATGTCAACAGACAGCTCAGATACTATCTTGGCAGAACTAAATCTCTTATATCTTTGGATCAATTGTGTACTTCTTGTGAAGTTAGAAGAAGGAACAACCTGTGTCAAAACAGACTATTTCCAAATGTTTACCTAAGGCAATTACCATTTGTTATACTCAGTACAACAAATCTACTCTAGGCATAGTCAAGGCCCTCTCTATCATGGCCTTGGATTCATCTATACCGTATTCTTCATAAACTTCCCCCAACCCAGTCTCCTTCTCCACTATATACCACCTTTGACCTCTCCCACCTCACCTTCTTCTCTCTCCTCTCCTCATATTTATAACTTCCAAAAAAGCTTGTTTTAATATACTGCGGTGGTGGTGCTGCGGTAGCGTTGTCGCCTCACAGTTAGACGTTGCTCGTTCAATTCTCAGTTAGAGCGTCTTCTGTGTGGCGACATGCGTGAATGGGCGTTCCTTCATTGAAGGTTGTGCGTTAGGCCCGGCAAGCCAGTACGTAAAAATCTACTGCCAATCATTAGCGGACCGGAGTTCCGCTGTGGCAACCCCTAACCGGGAAAAGCCAAAAGACACAAACAAATGTACATAAATGTTTTTACTTACTTTTTTTATCTGAAATGCCTGTACATTTAATATGTTTAGACTATATGAATCTCACTTTTGTAAATCATTAGGAATGTTATGACTTTTTTTTTAACAAATTGTATATTATCTCTGTATTTTTCACTGTTCTACTACTTTATTTACTTTTGTATAACTATTGTAAAATTATCTATATCGTGTGGAGCTCTTCTCCCCAGGCCTCCACTGAAAACGGGTTCTTCCAGGCCTAGTGGACTATCCCAGTCATCAAACTGTAATAAATAAATAAACAAATCTGTGGCTTTTTGGAAAGGGGTGGATTATAGGCATATTCTAGAAGCAGCATCTTGGTCCTCTGTACATACTTTTACAAAGCACTATAAGCTAGATTCCTTCTTTAGGTCTAGATCAGGCTTTGCAAGGACCATTCTCCAGGGGCTCCCGGACTCTTCTCCTCCCACCTCCCAAATGTAGTTAGCTGTGGTAATCTACCCATGTAGCTAAGGCTACCGCAGCAGTGATCAGTATGATGAACACAGTGCAGTTGTGTAAGTTGAACTTGAATGATCACTGCTAGAGTAACTGTTTCCTCCCTCCATCAGCCTTGTTTTTTGGTATGCTGTTTATGTAAGGGTATAGTTATTTAATTTTTGTTCTTCCTAGCAATGTCCTTTCAGGGCTGAGCCTCCCTCTGTCTCCTGACAGGAAAGCTCTGAAGGGCTTCACACCTGAACCTCTGTTTTATTCATCTCAGCTCAAGCAACTAAATAGTTTGGCAGGTGTAAGATATTTATCTCAGCTCGAGCTGGTTGACAGTTTGGCAGGTTGTAGGTGACGCTTTGTAAGCTGTCAGTCTGTTATATCCTTGACAGGATTTAACCCATATGGCTAAGGCTACTGCAGCAGTGATCATTCAAACGTATTGTTATATTAAGTTCAGCTTACAAAACTGCATTTTATTGACTGCTTCAGATTAACTGTTTGATTATAATTTTGCTATATGATTGTATCCTTTATTTTATTTTATTCCTTTTACTTTCCTTATTCCATCCTTCTTCACAACCCTCTTCACACACTGTACTTGGTTTCCATAATACTCACTGGCATATATTTCTGATTTATTTTTGACTGTATTATGGCTTCTATATGAAGACATTTATTCCATATTTTATTTACCTAGCTTTTGTTAAATGCATTGTTTTATGCATACCTATATTACATGTTGTTTAGACTTGTATATAAATTATTGTCCTTCATTTCTCTCATGTTGCTGCTATTTGCTTTAGTTTTGGGAGTTACCAAGTTTTGTGGTAGCAGGTTTAATACTTAATTTTATTTCAGTTATTCTTTATTTGCTACTGCCCAAACTTTTTTTTTTCATTTTTTTCTCTAGTATTGATGTACCTGCAATGGTGGCTGGTGACTTCAAATCAAAGTAGGGCTACAGGAGACAGCTGAATGTGTGGGGCCAATGGGAAGGGGGTGGAGCTATGGTACAAATGGGAAAAATTAAATATGCTGCCTTGGGTGCCACTGCCAAATCGTCATTATGAGAGTCCAATCAAGACAAAATGAATTGTAAAAGAAAAAAATATTTCAGTGCATTGGCTACATGACAGCTTACTTAATATCTAGATGGGAACAAAAAGATTGCGAGGCATGAAAAAATAAATTACTTTTTAAATACATTACTGGAATGCCAGTCAAAATCAAGTATAAAAAACAAGCAGCACTCAACTCAAATCACTTCACCTTGCACTGCAGTTCTAATTATAATTTATATTCAGCTTTATAAAAGTACCAAGTAACATGCTGAAAGTAGCAATCTTTGTGATACCCCGACTTGTAAAAATGTTTCTTATCCAAAAAAGACCTGCTGCCTGACAACAACTATGTATGTTTCATGGGGAAAACATGATTGAAGTAAAAAAATGAACAGCAAAAAAGAAACAAGCTGAAGATAAATTGCTTAAAGGATTACTGCACAGGTTATAGGCCACACATGACAGACTGGCATTCTGTTTAGTTTACGGGTAAACCCTGCAAAGATGACCACAAGTCTCAACAAATGTAATGAGCTTCTGAAAATACTGTAATCCTGTCCTTTATTACAAATACTGTCATATGCATTTCAATACCTAAGGCTTATACACTATCTAGTTATGTAAATATTCTCTGCATGGCAACAACAAAAAGGCTTTCAATGTTGGTAATTCTTTAACAGTATGCTTATTAAAACTTACTTGCATCTTACAGTCTCAGACAAACTTACCTGATGGTCATAAAAGCATTGCTACTTAAACACAGAGCAACAGGCACTGCAACAACATGCACTTTCTGAATAAGAAGAAGCATAAATCAACAGTATAAAAATATGACAGAAAACCAGAACATTCTGCAAAATAAAGGACAGATGAAAAGCCACTGTAGTACTTGTGTCTACCTTGGATGGGGGATACTCTGCACTGCATAACTGCTCCTTGCCTTACTTGGACACATCCAGAGTCACTATGTAGGGGAGTGGGGTGCAACAAGTGTGTCACAATTTGAAATGTCTCTGGCTGATGGTGATGACCCTGACACATTTGTCATACTTCTCAACCTCAGAGCAAGAAATCTGGACAAAGCCATAAACAGAAGTGGGACAAAGGCCCAAAAATAAGGACAATTTTTAAATCTTGCTCTTATAAACTTAGAAAGATAATATAATAGTAGGTCTTAAATTAGTATGAATTTTCTGGAGGGTATGAAATCTGAAACTCAAATGTCTGTCATTATTTTCTAACTTCAGTCTTTAATGATTTGCACTAATTTGCCAGAAAACCACAATTTTATGAAAAATGGACCAAAATGTGATGCAAAAATATAAAATAGCAATACAATACAGCTGGGAACCTGTCAAAGAAGGGATACCTTTTTAATATTAGTATTGTTAACTTGAGCAGCTGACAAAATAAGAGAATCTACATGCATTTCTGAAATTAAAAGTAATCTATAACTCAGATCATTGCAATTATTTATTAATTGTAAACCCTCCACGTTTTCTTCCAAATTTGCCATTTTGTGGAGGGATTATTAAGGGGAAAGCAGCATTTTGAGCCAAAATCGGAGACAGTTGAGAGGTATGGATATACCTAATTCTATAAAGTGTTTATTTGTGTGTACCTCCCATCCTCTTAATGCAGGAAATCTGGACAAGGCCAAATATATTGGGGGACCATACAAACAGTACTAAAAATTGCTCTTGTATAAACTTAGACAGTTGACAGAACAACAGGTCTAGCTTTAGCATGCATTTTTCTGAAGAGTATGAAGTCTGAAACTCAATGTCTGTCATTATTTAGTGACTTCATTTGTAAATGATTTGCCAGAAAACCACACATTTTATGAGGAACAAACCAAAAATAAGAAGCAAAAATCTATTCATTCTGCAAAAAATCTGGCCAGTTAAGAGGTATAGTTCAGCCGGGGCTGTCTGAGTTTGCCACCCTTCCCCTCTCACAAAATCATGGTCGAATAGGGCCTCCCCCCCTACAGCTTTTTCAATGTCCCATTACTTGGCTATTTCAACCCATTTACCATAAACACTGTAATATGCATTCTGCTTTACTTCTACAATGATTTGGATTTCATTTAAAAGTTTTATTTTACATTTTACAGCACAAACACTAATAGACATCTGCTAAACAAAGCAATGCAGTTTCACAATGAAAATAGACTTAGCATTAAAACTTCTCTGCCCTTGAAACTCACATTCATTGAAACACCATTGAAACCCATATTCAAAGAAAATATATCTGGCCAGTGGCAGATAAAGATTAACTTTGGGCTGTTTTCAAATCATAGGCCCCTTGCACAGGAAACATACATGTGTTCTTTGATAAACCTTCCTGATTGTATTAAATTATATTTCTTGTATAAAACAGTACAGCTGTTAGAGGGCATTTTAAATTTGTTTTGAACATTTTTCCTGTAAACAATGAAACAAAATGCATGCACAAATAATGACAAAACTGCCCAGTTCAGAACATTACCATCATAAAAGTCTACTCAAACTTCTGCAATCCACCAGTATCAGTAAATATGCACAATCTCTGCAGAAGTAAAAGTCATCTAAATAATTCTACATTAAAGAGATTTGTAACTACTGAAGAGGTTGCTGCTAGCAAACAACTTTATATTTCATTGTTTCATTAACAAATGACGTGCCTGTTGCCATTGAGGAATAAATTGCGTATGTTACATTGAGAAAATGATAAGGTAGTAATATTGCAATAGGGAATGGATGGCAAACTGATAACAGGTTATTCGTTACTATCTTATCACCCTCAATAAAGAGGTCACACTTAGAAATGTTATATTCCAAAGTGCTGATGTTTAAAAAAAGTAGAAATGTGGTGATGCAGATTCCTAAGATTATCAGCCAAGCTTGAGTTACAAAATTAAAGACTTTGGTGCACATTGAAAATATTAACAGTTAGAGTTGTTACCTTTTCATATACCCAAAGTGGGACATTTGTTGTAGAAACATGAGATTTTGGTACACACCCTACCTGAGTAGAACAGTCTGTTGATAAAAGCCAAGATCCATTGCTACAAGTTTGTTCATCTGCTCTGCATTAGTCCATTCCTGCACTAAAAGCCCCATGAGTCCTTCCCCTTCCCGCAAAAGCAAGCTGCTACCCAGCCTGCAGAAATTGCAGTCCGATCCCCTTCCAGTCTATGCAGTTGTAACTGCATAAACATCTGGGATCTCTGCTGTTGAATGCTGTCTTCCTAATCCGGACAGTCTCAGCAGCAGTCCGGATTCTGTGCGCATGCTCCGGAATGGTTCACCAGCAGTTCGGATATTGGGAAATGCTACGAGTGCGCATGAGAGAAATTCTGGGACTCACATTTGTTTTACATCTGTTTTTTCTTTTCTTTTACAGCTGGGGGGACAGCAGTCCTATAGTGCAAGTTTGTATTAAGTAACTTGTGAACTTGTTTGTTCTTCTTTCGGCTTTTCCTGGTTAGGGGTCACCACAGTGGAACGTCTGCTAATGATTCGCAGTAGAGTTTTACGGTGATGAGGTGCCAGCTCAATGCCCAACCTTCATGTCTTTCAAACGCCACTCGACCGCGGGGAGGACATGCAGACTCCACACAGAAGGTGCTCCAACCGAGAATCGAACGAGAGAACTTCTTGCTGTAAGGCGACAATGCTACCGCTGCACCACTGTGGTAAGTAACTTGTGAACTAATCGTATGTTAATTTTTTTTTTTTTACCTTTAGTCTTGGTCATGGCCAAAAAGGGGTTTATAGACTTGCTCACTTAGTCTTTTAAAAATAAGATGTATTGACTTGTCTTAGCAAACCAATCTGCTCACTCATACGACAGATGTGTAAAACTTAAGTCCAAGATTACAGTTTGGTAGGTAGTGCTAAACAAAATGTTAACTTCTATAATTTACTTGCCTTGAATTTATAGACAGTTTCCTTACTTTTCATATTTAAATTTAAGTAATCTTGCTATAATATAATTATAAACTTAATTTATTATTATGAAGAGTGAATTAGGCAGGGCAGCCACACTGATTATGACCCTAAGCTTGTAAATACAACTAGACGCAGGGAACTATAGAGCAAATATCATAACTTTGGCAAACCACAAATTAGATCCATTATTAGGCAAGGGGCATGCAGTAAGGTATCCACTTGTCATTAGCATTACTGTATGGAGTAAACTATGTCTAAATGTGTGATTACTATTCAGATACAGGTAGTGTGCCAGTTCCACTGCATACTGGAAAAGCACAGCAAACTATGTTGTAAAGCACAAAGGCAGCATAGTATGAAAGCATCCTGGTGGATGCTAGGTTCAGATCTGCCAGACTGGTACTGTGGCCAGCAACACCACATGCAGATATTACACAGTGGCACAGGTGATGTGCCCATATCCTTTGCTATGTCATACTGAGCTGCAGTAGCCTGAACAGACTAGAAATGCATCAGTACTACTGGACTGATGATAGACTGCGCCACAGACTGGTGAAGATGTGATAACAGGCTCTGTCTCCCCATCTAAGAAAGGGAAACTGTTTATATGTGAATGCCAACATGACAATTGCACTGTGCTTCCCAGCAATGGCAACACCACAGATATTTTCACAGGCATCTGCTAGTCATATTTTATTGCAGTTTATTGCAGCAGTAATGCCTCGTGTTGAGCAAAATATGTTACTTAACATGCATTGACCACTAGAAGCTTCCATATAGTCACAGAAGTTTTAGGAGTAATATGGAAGTAGACTGGGTACATATGCCCATCCAATTAAGCACTATGGGAGGCCCTTTCATGCATAAACAGGAATAGCAATAATTCTATAATTTGTCAAATCCTTTGTGATAGACATGGAAGTGTAATGCATATGTGACCAAGGCACCTTTCAGAAATGGGGATATAAAACATGATTATCTTTTTAGGAGTTTGGCATATCTATTTCTGTCATATGTAATGAAACCAATATTCTGGCTACAAAAATGTGATGGGGGTGATACAGTATAGAATATCACAGAACAACAATTACTATCAGAATGTAATTGCCAAGCTGAAGATGTGCTTTGGCACATCACAGGGTGCTCTATAACATGTCTACTTCAAAGGCTGTCATATTTTGAGCATATGTTATACTATACAACATACAACATAAAGTTAAATGCCAAAAAATGCATAGTCATACCCTTCGGGAAAAACAAGGTTACCCCTAGCTACCACATAGGTGGCAATCCACTGAGCACAGAAGAAGTTATCAGGGACCTGGGGACCCAGGTTGACAGTAGTCTGTCATTCGACACCCATGTAGCTAAAGTAGTTAGGAAGACCTTCTACATTGCCCACCTTATCATGAAGGGATTCACATCTAGATCAAGGGAGGTCATAGTCTCCCTATACTCATCACTCATCAGACCAATGATTGAGTACAATGCCCCATTCGGAATGTATCTGACCCGACACTTGCAGCAGCTGGAGAGGCCACAAAAGTTCCTCACCAAAAGGATAAAGGGTCTCAAAAATCTGTCCTATGCTGCCCGACTGAAAGAACTCCAGCTCTATTCAGTCGCATACCGCTTGCTCAGAGGTGACCTTTGCCTGACATACAAGGCCATGTCAAACCCAGATTTGATGAATATGCTTCACCTCAAAAAATCTAGATCCGTCAGAGCCACTAGGGCGGGAGACTGAAACCTCGACACGGCTATTAATAGGACGTGCTGGAGGGATAGATTCATCACCCAAAGACTCCCTATGCTATGGAACAAAATCGCGGTATATGTGAGGCAGAGCACCTCGCTGGCCTTGTTCAAGAGAAATCTTGACCAATGGATGGGAGATCGCAGATATACCCCAGGGATTACCTCAGTGTCACTGATCGACAGAGGCACAGCAAAATAATGGGTATAGTTCCCCATACTAAAGGGGTGGCGTAAGCCACAAAACTATGGGCTAGGCTTGTAAATGCCCTTGGGCAGATAGCCTAGTATGAATCTATGAACCTATGAACCTACAGGTAGAGGCAGGCATTATGTAAGCTGTACAAGAGGCATTTGAACCAGTAGCATAATGCGTGTGTCAGCAACAGGTCACATATCAGTCTGGATACATAACCATAGTGGAGTGAGTGGCACTGACATGAAGAAGTAGACTGGCATTTTATAAAACACAAAATATGGGTATATTCATACAACATTTAATCAGTGCAGTGCAATCATGGATCATACATGCAACATGTTGTGCATTTGCAGCATAAAACTGTAAAAATGTCCACTACACAGATGCATAGCCAAAGTCAATTTTTATTGGCCCCCAATATCCAATACCACATGTATGTGTGGCAAAATTGCTGCATACTAAATCAGAATCACTTGTACAAGTATTATACACAGAAGAAACAAAGGGTACCGCTCCAAAGTAAAAAGTAGTAAATTTGACTTTGAAAATCAGATGTCAGTGAAGTGTACACATCCTAATGGCCATTACCTTAGAGGATACACATGATGTGTATGTTTCACTAATGGTGTGTTCTAATTGTACAGTGTGTGTGTGTGTGTGTGTGTGTGTGTGTGTGTGTGTGTTGAGAAAGATGAGCCATGTTGTGTGGAAAAATATCCTTGGGAAAATAAAGAAGCTTTTAAAATTCAAACACAGTAACTACCATGCCCCTGCTGATACATATAACATGCATCACATCATGGTATTCTACCACTGAACACATGCATTGCAGTACAGGTGCATACACAATACATGACTCACATGACTTTCCTGGAGTGATCAAAATGGACAGCAGTCTAATTTGTAACCTTTGGATAAACACAAAGGCTAAAAATAGTCAGCATGCTGGCCTTAAACTCTTCTGCATTGTCTCGGTGTGAAGGAAGGGGAGATGATGCCGTAGGCTGTCTGCAAAATACAGTAACAGCAATAGAAATGCAGCATGCTTATGATGCATCAAATGTGACAGATTATATCTCTGACACTGGAAATGTTGGATTGGTGTGACTGTGTAGTACATCAACTTCTGTGGCAAGACATACACATGGTGATTATATTGCACTGCACACAGTTTCCTGTAATATACTTCTAGCAGAGGAAACCACTTATGTACAGAAAATGCCTCTGGGTATGATTTCTATAAGGTTCTAGTTATGGTAGACGCTGAGACATGTATCATGGGGTACAATGTCAAAGCAACATGTCAACATCCACATGACATGGAGGCAAAGCTGTAGATGTTTGTTACATACTGCTGCTCTGTTTAAGGTTGGCACTGTAGATCATGGGGTAGTCATGTCAGGCAGTAATGACATCAAATGTGTATCCCATCGTATATGACTAATGTATGCCAACAGTGATTGCAGGAATACTGAAGGTAAAGGACCATTGGCTGGAGAGTTATGCACAGGGTGGTGCAAGGGTTAGTTGTGCTGCCTCTCACAGCAAGAGGCTCTCTGGTTCAATTCTCAGCTGGGGTGCCTTCTGTTCAGAGTCTGCTTGTCCTTGTTGTGGTCGTGTGGGTTTCATCTGGGTGCTCTGGTTTCCTCCCACATCCCAAAGACATGCTGCAGGTGAAATGGACACTCTGAATTGGCCGTAGGTGTGAGTGTGTGTGTGTGTGTGTGTGTGTGTGTGTGTGTGTGTGTGTGTGTGTGTGTGTGTGTGTGTGTGTGTGTGTGTGTGTGTGCACACCTTCTATGGAAGGTTGGGTGCTGGGCTGACAACTCAACACTGTAAAACTCCACTGTCACTCATTCTGCAGACTGTTGTTCCACTGTGGCAACCCCTAATGGAAAAAGCTGCAAGAAGAAGAAGAAGATGACTGTGAATGTTAGGATGTCCTGGAGAATATTACCATTCACAATGTGTGATGACAATGAAAGTCCAAACATGGCACTCCATTCAGTATTTGCAAGAAGAGTATAGGAAACATAAAGGTAGCTCATAATTTGGTTACGAATACTAATACTAAGCCATAAATAAAAGTGTTTGCAACAGCAGAACTACATGAATTTACCAAATCCCTTGCATGTTTATGTTCTGCATGTGCATATTATGGTGTTAACACTATGTGTCACTTGGCCAGGCAGTGTGAAATGTCATGTCATTCCAGCTTCTTCTTTTTCTTTCGTTGCTCCTGCCAGGGGTAACCACAATTAATCATTTTAATTTCTTCCTGTCCTCTGCATCTTGCTCTGTCACACCAACCACCTGCATGTCCTCTCTTACTACATCCATAAACCTTTAATGTCATGTCCTCCCATAAATTACATTTTATTTATGTTTTGTTGACTCTATTAGTCCAACTAGGCCAGTGTGTTTTCATGGAGACTCAAGGTAGTATTCCGACTAACTATGGAAGATTTGGCCAGTGCATTGGGAAACTTTGGATCTGAAGTAGTTACTTCATTTGCTCTGCAACCTGTGGGTATCGGATCCGACCTTGGATCCGAGCCGGCAGCTTTACTAGCTAAAAAGATCCGAGCTCCTAGCTCCACCCCTTTACCCAGAATCCCCTGCTGCATGCTGCCTTTCCTCAGATCTAGTTTGCCGCGGCTGAAAGAAGCTACTAGTGAAGAGCTCCTTAGGCTTGGGTGAGATTGTTTCTGTATATCTTGTTCAAAGTTAGACAAAAGTTTATTATTTTTTGTCAGTGTGTGAGAGATTTAGCCCCTTCATCGAGTTATAGTCTTGGTTTTAATTTTTTGTGGTAATTTTTAGTTTTTTGGTCGTTGTGTTCTGTCCCTCTCCTATAGTGTCTGCGTGTGTTACTGTGATGGCTGAAGGGCCCAAAGCCATCTTTTATAAATGCACTGAGTGTGGCCATAAGCTATCCCCAGCTGATGGCCACACTCAGTGCGTGTTGTGTCTGAGGGTGGCCCACCTTTCCACTAGCTGCCAGATATGTGCAGCGTTTAACCCCTGGGCCATCAGGGATAGGAAGAACAAGTTGATCCTGGCGGGCTTATTACCGCAGGACACTTCTTCTTCATCTCCCTCTAAGGCACAGGCTGCTACCACAGCCCCTATACCTTTAGGTCCCCCCACTCTGCCTAGGACTCAACCTCCCTCTGCTGTGCAGGGTTCAGGGAATCATCTGCCTCTTCTAGGGAGAAGAGACATAAAGAAAAGGAGAAGCACAAGAGTCATAAAAGGTGGGCTGAGACTCATCCCTCAGCCCCACCATCTAAAGTCTCTAGTCCCTCCATGAGGGCCTCTGGATCCTCTCCCTCTCAGCTCCGTTCACCTTGTTTCTCACCGGAGCTGGAGGAGGAGTACCGGTCTCCCTCGAAGTCATCGAGACGGCCCTCCCGGCCCGCCTTCGACAACGTCTTCTAGGTCTACGAGAAGCCTGACCGATGCGGACATGGATCGGATGATGCGTCGATTTCTGCAGACTCAGATGCAGATGGGGGCGCTCCTGCCTCCCCCCTCAGGGGGGGAGTGCAGTCCCCCTTTTTGCTCCGATCACTCCTTCTCCAACCCATTTTCGGGTTTTGGAGTCATCAGATCCAGGCCCTTTCAGAGCCGGGGATTTGTCGGCACTGATAGCTCTGATAGCTTAGACGCTGACTGTACCTTCGAACGTGTCGGATCCTAGCTCTCGGGGCCGAGAGCTGAGCGTCGGATCTGTTGGGGTTGTTGTGTCTTCAGCACCCTTCAGGCCGGAGCACACTTCCCTCTCAGATCCGACCATTTCAGCTCCGACACCGATCCCTGCTTCGGAGCCGAGGAGACTGCTTTCGGAGCCTGGCGAAAGTGGCTCGCCTTTGGCTTTTGAGGTAGTGGAGAGGGTTTTGTCGAGGTCTTCCAGATCCCCGGTCCGGGCGTTGGATCCTCCCACTCCCCCTTTGCATTTGGGTCTATCCTCCATCATCCGACCACTGGGACAGCCTGCTCAAACCCTCCAGTTAGTTCCCTTAAAGGAACAGGACCCTGTAGGTGAGCCCTCCTCGGATAGTCCCACCGAGGAGGTTCCTCACAAATGGAAGTGTAAAAGGAGGCACCTGGACACCCCTGAGTCCCTCACGACAGACACGGATTTGGATGAAGGGGAAGGTTCCCCAAGGTCACCCCCTGAGAATGTCTCCTTTGGAGACATCATGGAAATGTTGCAAATTAGAGGGGGGGTGGTCTGCCCAAAAACATTCCTCAGATGAGTCTGTGTTTCTGGAGGCATTTGAGGCAGGCCCGTCTACGTCCTGGGTGTCCCCCTCCGGCTGACCCCCTGGTAGACTTAATTACTACCAGGGCGTGGAAGGAGCCCGACACCATGGAGCCAATTCCAAGACGGCCAGACAAAATTCTTAACACTCCCTCTGATAGGCAGGCCTGGTCTAAGGGGTCACCTGTGGATGCCATGTTGATGGTGGCTGCCATGAAGAAGGAACTCATGCAGGAGAGTTCCTCGGTCCACCCTCCGGATAAGGAATCTCGGGCATTGGGAAGCGGATGTTTGCTTCAGCCACCTTCTCTGTAAGGGCGCTGAACTACATGGCACACATTATCAGGATACAGCGAGACCTAATAAAGGAATACGCTGCAGCTCCCCCAGAATCCATGACGGTCAAGGATAAGAAGAATTTCTTGACTCGTATGGCCCCTCTGAAGTCTATCTCGAACACGTCTATGTGGCTACTCTCTCATGCAACGGAGGGAGCTGCTAGAGCTAGCGGAGCCGGGGTCATCTTGCGGCGTCATGCTTGGCTCTGCCTTTGCGATTTCGCAGAACCCTTTAAGGCATCCTTTGCAAGTGCTCCCTTTGACGGTTCTTTGCTCTTTGGCAAGACTGTACGCGAGACGCTGGTCCAAAGTGAGAAGGATGGGAAGACGCTGTCTGCCGTCGGAGTCCGCTTCTCTAATCCCCAATGATCCTTTTCGAGGAATCAGAGGGGACAAAAGAAGATGTGGTTCCGGAAGACTCAGCAGTCCTGTCCAGCTTCGGACCCCTCGTCCTTCAGAGGCAGAGGAGGACAAGTTGGATGCCGGCCCAGAGGCAGAGGTGGGCCACGTAATTTCGGGTCTAGAGAACCGTTCTCAGATAGACCCGTGCAACAGCCCTGAGGGCTTAACCAACTGTCCCTCTCTGGAGGCAGTCGGGGGGCATTTGTCGGAGCACCCACTAAATTGGGAGTCCATCACGATGGATCGATGGGTGCTCCGAATCATATCCAGAGGTTATTTCATCCCCTTCCTAAATCTTCCCCCTCCCGTGAAGCATCTCCCCAATGTCCCACCCGATCAAAGGGAGGTGGCAGCTTCAGAAATTTCGAAGCTGCTAGAAAAAAGAGCCATCCAGCGCGTCCCCCCAGACCAGTTCGGATTGGGCTATTACTCCAGGTTCTTTTTGGTGCCAAAAAAGATGGGGGACTTAAGACCGATTCTAGATCTCTCTTCCCTGAACCTGTTCATTCCCAAAGAGAAATTCTGGATGGTCACTCTTCAATCAATTCTCCCCCTCCTTCGGGAAAATGACTGGATGTGCTCCATAGACCTCAAGGATGCGTACTACCACATTTTGATGGACAGACGATCCAGGAGGTTTCTCCACTTCCGGCTGGGAGCCAGTCATTATCAATTCAGGGTTCTTCCATTTGGCCTCACCTCAGCCCCCAGGGTGTTCACCAAAATCATGGCAGTGGTTGCAGCCCACCTGAGACTCCAGGGCATTCAGGTCTTTCCATACCTGGACGACTGGCTCCTCATTGCCTCCAACAGGCATCAACTGTGTGTTGCCAGGGATTATGCTCTAACTCTTGCCCAGAGTTTGGGCATCTCAGTAAACCTTCAAAAGTCCTTTCTTCATCCTGTGCAGGTTCTGGAATTTATAGGGGCCAAATTAGACACTCGCAGCTCTTAGGCCCTACTAACTCTGGACAGGGTGAACAGTTTGTTTTATCAGGTATTAGCCCTCCTTCAGAACTCGGCTCCTTCAGCAGAGTTAGTCCTGAGAGCACTAGGGTCTATGGCAGCGGCAATAAGTCTTTGTCTACACGCACGTCTATGAATGAGGATTCTACAATGGACCCTCCAAGTCCAATGGTCCCTGTTACTACATCCGTTGAACACCCCTATTCCACTAAGCAGGGCTTGCAGGGACTCCCTCCTCTGGTGGCTTCACTCAAGGGAGCTGTGAGAAGGGAGACCCTTCATAATGCCCCCGCCCCAAGCCACGTTGACCACGGATGCTTCTCGCCTCGGGTGGGGGGGCATTGTTCGGGCAGAACCATCCAAGGCACGTGGACCCCCTTAGAGACCGCTTTGCATATCAATGTCCTAGAGATGAGGGCGGTGCTTCTGGCATTGCAAGCTCTCCACGACCTTCTTCCTCTAGGGACTATTGCGGTTCAAACAGACAACATGGCAGTAGTCTGGTACATAAACAAACAGGGAGGAACCAGATCTTATCCCCTTTGTCAGGAGGCTATGAGAGTTTGGGAGTGGGCGATATCCACCAACCGCTTTCTGGTAGCAACGCAGATTCCGGGTTGGTCCAACATTCTGGCGGACAAACTGAGTCATGTGATCCTCACACCGTACGAGTGGTCTCTCAAACCATCAGTTGCGAAACAGATCTTCCTCAAATGGGGTCTACCTTGCTGCGATCTTTTTGCTTTTCCGTCAAACACAAAGTGCAGCGAGTTTTTCGTGATACTTCCCCCACCAGGGGAGAGCCCCAGAGACACTCAGGTTCATGCTTGCCCACCCGGTCTCCTCTATGCTTATCCCCCCCATTCTTGTTATGACGAAGTTCATTCAGAAAGCACGTCGGTTGGGGAACAGAGTTATCCTCATAGCCCCATTCTGGCCTCGCCAGATCTGGTTCCCATATCTGCGGTCTCACAGTGTAGTTCCTCCATGGATCTTAGATCCCATTCCGGATCTGATTTTGAATCCTGCGGGATTGCAACCTCCGAATCTGGTAAACCTCAAGCTCGCGGCTTGGTTGATCCAGTTCCACTGATGGCAAGGACTCCCGGCATCTCATCACCAGTAAAGGCCATTCTGGTAGTGGCTCACAAGCCTGCTACCAGAAAAACTTACAGTAGTAAATGGAAGCGTTTTTCTATCTGGGCTAAGGACAAGGGCTTAGATCCCTTTTCCGTTCCTATCCTGATGGTTCTTGAATTTCTGTCACACATTTTTCATCAAGGAGCAAGTGCATCTACAGTTAAAGTACAATTGGCAGCCATTTCCCATTTTCATGTGGGGGATGGATTGGGATCTTTAGCTTCTGCGAAGATATGCAAAACCTTCTTGAAAGGCATTTCTCTATTGAAACCACCAGTTAAGACTGCGGTCCCACCATGGGACTTAACTCTAGTTTTACAAGCATTGACAAGCCCATCTTTTGAGCCTGCCGCCTCAGTTCCTTTAAAGTTCTTATCATGGAAAACAGCCTTTCTAGTTGCTATTACTTCAGCCAGGAGAGTTTTGGAACTTCAAGCCCTTTGCATGAAACCCCCTTATCTAATTTTCCATAAGGATAGAGTGTCTCTCAGGACTAACCCTTCCTTCTTACCAAAGATGGCTTCAGAGTCAAATATTAATCAGTCAATTCATTTACCAGTGTTCTTTCCCAACTTTCAGAACAAAGGGGAATACAAATTACACAAGTTGGATGTACATAGACAACTACGTTTTTACTTGCACAGGGCGAAGGATACTCACAAGGCTGATCAGTTGTTTGTGTCCTTTGCCAAATCTGCCATGGGTAGAGCTATTTCCAAAGTTACCTTAGCAAATTGGATTTCACAATGCATCATTCATGCGTATGTATCCTCAGGTAAACCTGCTCCTATCGGAGTCCATGCCCACTCAACCCAATCCATAGCCACATCAGCAGCCTTCTGGTCCAGGGTTCCTCTGGACGACATATGTTCAGCAGCTACTTGGTCCTCTTCCCATACATTCATTTCTCATTATAAATTGGATATGATATCCAGGAGTAGGGCTTCCTTTGGCTCCGCAGTGCTTCGGAATATCCTTCCTTAAAGGCCGCCCAAGGTTTATAGGTAGCTGGGGACTCTGTCCCACAGGTTGCAGAGCAAATGAAGTAACTACTTCAGATAAAGAAGTTATGTACTCACCATAACGTTCCATCTGAGTAGGTACTTAATTTGTCTACAACCAGCCCCCCCTCCATGCCCCCTAACCATTATCGTGATCCCTGATCATGATTGAGATTGTTTCATGAGGTTAGGCTTTATTTGGTCCTCTGTCGAGGGTATTAGTTATTGGATTAAGCAAACTCGATCTGGGGAAAGGCAGCATGCAGCAGGGGATTATGGGTAAAGGGAGGAGCTAGGTGCTCGGATCTTTTTAGCTAGTAAAGCTGCCGGCTCGGATCAGAGGTCAGATCCGATACCCACAGGTTGCAGACAAATGAAGTACCTACTCAGATGGAACGTTATGGTGAGTACATAACTTCTTTTTCTTTTCACTATGTAGATGATGCTAGAGATATTGAGATGGGCAAAATTGCATTGCAGATTATGAGCGACTGGAAGAAGGCACTATATTGTGTAAACCAACAGAAGAGATTATTGTGATTGAAATCAGAATTATACAAAATTCAATACTTGCAATTTCTTACATCATTATAGTTGAGTGGTGTCTTGAAAATATGCAGGGTAAATTTCAAGGTTGCCTAAGAGCGAGTAC
The DNA here is from genome assembly GCF_019279795.1 of Protopterus annectens. Lineage (NCBI taxonomy): Eukaryota > Metazoa > Chordata > Ceratodontiformes > Protopteridae > Protopterus > Protopterus annectens. The sequence continues at coordinate 1,474,214,556 of NC_056744.1, forward strand.
TGTGCAATTGTTTTGCCTTCAAATGTTATTCAAGAGAAGGAGGTACATTTCAGCAGGGATAGAAAGGCCCAACTGTTTCATCTCTGAGGAGGACCTATACAGTGGCAGCTGCTAAAAAGCTCCCCCCAGGGTGTTATCCTAGTAATCACATACGGTGTTCCAGAGCTGCTGCTCATAAAGTCTAACACTGCATGGTTTCTTTAATCTCTCACACAAGTAAAACTGAAAAAAGATAAATACCACTATTGATTGGCTATAGCAGTGCATCTCCTCCACAACATCTGAAAATTCAGGTTCATGCCTCCTGTGTAGGGGGTTTGTAGTACCAAGACACTTTGGCTCACTAAGACATCTTACGGTTTCACTACCAATGTAAAAGTTGTCATGACACATAATAGCCTGAAAATGCTTGATAGAAGTAGTATATTGCTGTTATATAGTTACACAGTTAAATTTCTTAGTTGTCATTGGAGGTACAGTCAGTGCAACTGTGCTCCGCTTTGTCACTCCATTCATGCAGCTATTTCCTATGGCACAAGATTTTATTCCCTCAAAACTCTCATTTGCCTACTCCATGACCTTGAGCAAGTGACTTAAGATGTTGCTCTAGGGTCACCCCCTAAAAAAATGAATTTGTATAGAGTGGGCCTACTTGGTTAACAAATGGGTATTTTTTTATTTATTATTTACTTACATACACATAATACACCATTAGAGGGGATGTGGCATGCTCATGCCTTATGGCTTCCTGCTTCGCAGGCTGTATGGGTATGGTCTCTCCAGATCATTGACTACATTCTCCACCACTGGTAAGTATAACTTAACATGTTTTGATGATCCTAGGTTTTGCTATATGTGGATACTATGTAACTGCAAACTGCTGCACTATGGGTTTCCTACTACTGGGCATATACTACGTAAGTGGGGGGTTGTGGCATCCTCATGCCTTGTATATAACTTGCTGTTGCCTATGACAGATGAGATCTTCTCATAGATACAGTTTATTCACTGTTTTTGTACTGTAGCATCAAGTGGGGTATCTACCTTGCCTTTTGCTGTTTGATCTATAGATATTCAGTGTGCACAGTGTACTACTCCTGTTATGCCACTGTTCATTTTCTGCCCTTTTAGGAGACTGAGGCATGCTCAAACTTCACATATCTCTATCTACGGATGTATGTGCCCTCTGTATGGTTCACCACTATGTGGAATCTGCTACAGTCTCTGTTCCATGATAAAATACATCCATCTAATGTACTTCAGCATTGTCCTCAATAGATTGGCATGTGTCTTATGCCTCTAATGTATCTTTATACTCTTGAGTGGTGCCTTCTGCTTCTCAAACATATTTGGTACCTTCCTGTTCTCAGAGGTCTGCCTGCACAACATTGTACATTTTCTTTTGCATTTAAAGTATGCCATAGCTATGATGCTTACATGTATTGCTCTATGAGACAGTATCACTCTAAGTTACACTGTTAATGTTATGAGAATGTTTGCATTAGTCTGGAGGAATGGCAAGCAAATCTCAATGCACATCATTCTGACAATATTCTTAACTACAGGTACAGTATACAAATAGAAAATAAGGCTCAATAGGAGCTGAATTGGTGAAAAAAAGATCAACGAACTAGCAAAAAGTACACTAGCCATTCCCCAAAACTAGTACATAGTCATAGTAGCCAACATGTAAACAAGAACTATCCTTGGTTCCATATAGTTCAAAAAAGTAAAAAATTACATCTTTCAACTTTGAGATCTTAACCTTATTTCAGTGCATCAAAAGTTACACATCAATGTTTTATATTCTTTTTTGAGCTCCTTCACTTTCTTGCCATATGGTTATCCCTACAACTTTGCCCATTCATTTGCTAACAAGATGAGAAATGATCATCCACACCGCCAGCTGGGGACTTTCATTAGGCTTATTCTACTGTGAACATGCCTGCAAATTCCCACAGTAATGACACAAGGGCTTATTACCCACATGACCTGGAGAACAGTTTGAGGTGATCAAAATTATAAATAAATGGCTTACTTGAAAAGAATAAAGGGGTGGAAATAAACTCATTTGAAGATATTATTTTAAGAGAAGTATAACACGCCCAGGTGAAATGTAAGGTGTACAAAATGCTGGTGCAACCAGTACTACTGTATGGTACAGAAACCTAGACGGTAAAGGTAGAGCAGATGAGGAAGCTAGAGGTGATAGAAATGAAGTGCCTGAGATGGGTGGTAGGATGCACACTCTGAGGCAGACAAGGAAATGAGGACACAAGAGCAGAAGCCAAATTAGCTCCAATTGCAGAAAAGATCAAAGGGAGCAGATTACAGTGGTTTGGGCATATGTGCAGAAAAGCAAAAGGCAATGTGGTGAGGAAGATTTGGGACAGACAGGAAGAAAGTAAGAGGAAACAAGGTCATCCAGCAAAGAGGTGGATGGATTATGTGAGACAAGATCTGTGACAGTCAGGCATGACTGTCAAAGAAGGCAGGAGTATGGCATTGAATCGAGAGAGATAGCGACAGTTAACACAACACCCTGACCTCATGTTGAAAATAGGAAAAGGGGGTTTGATGATGATGAAATATAACCTGCCCAGATGAAAAGCACTAAAAATAAAGATGTTTTACTCTTTATACACCAAGAAAAGCTTATTTTTTTGATGGGCACCAGACTGTAGAATGACACCAGATATAAAAGAAACTAGCTACACCTCTTTGGTTAGATGCATGAGAGAGGTGAGAGCATGACCCTTGTAAGAGAAAAAACAAACCAGCAAGGTAGCACAGAGAAACAGATATAAGACAGAAAAATGATTAGATAATAGTGTGGCTAATCAGGGGTGAAGGGAGCAGCTGTCCCAGGCAAAGATTGTTAGGAGGCATGAATGGCCCATCTAGATTGCTCTTCAGTGTATACCAGCATTTAGAAGTAAATACCAGTATTGCATTCATAGGTTCATAGGTTGGTACTAGGCCCGAGGGCCTATACAAGCCTAGCCATAACAATTCCCTGGCTATTTCTTCCCACACTATTTACTTCCCTGGACCCCTGTCTAGCAGGGCTACTGACATGATCCCTGGGGTGAATTTCCTTTCTCCCATCCAATCGTCAAGGTTCCTTTTGAAGAGGACCAAAGAGGCACTCTGCTTGACATGTATGGGCAATCTATTCCAGAGTCTGGGGAGTCTCTGGGTCAGGAACCTATCCCTCCAGCATGTTTTGTTTATTGTGATGACAAGATTTAGATCCCTGGAGCATGTGGCTCTGAGGGATTGGGATTTCTTTAAGTGTAGCATGTCCAACAGCTCTGGGTTTGACATGGCCTTTTATGTTAAGCAAAGATCGCCTCTGAGTAGACAATATGTGACAGAGTATAGCTGGAGTTTTTTAAGGCGATCAGTGTAGGGCATCTGCTTTAGGCATGTGATTCTTTTAGTGAGGTATTTCTGTGGCTTTCCAGTTGTTGCAGATGTCTTGAGAGGTACATACCAAACAGGGCATTGTATTCTATAATGGGTCTAATGAGGGATGAGTACAGTGGGACAATGACCTCCTTTTTTCTGGATGAAAAGCCCTTAGTGATGAGGTGTGCCACATAGAAGGATTTCCTGACTGTTGTGGCGATGTGGTTATCGAAGGTGAGACCACTGTCCACCTGTGTCCCTAAGTCTCTTATCAAACTTTTGGTGTTTAGTGTACTGCCACCCATATGATAATTCAGGGATACATGTTTTTTCCCAAAGGGGATAACTATACATTTCTTGGCATTGAGCTTGAGCCCATGGCTCTGGCACCAAGCATCTGTTTCTGTAAGGCCCTTTTGTAGAGTATCCACATCATTTGGGGATTCAATAATGGCTCCCAGTTTGCAGTCATCTGCAAACTTTGTTATCCAGAGTCCCTTAGTGTTGGCCTGTACTTCAGAGAAGTAGATGCCAAACAAGAGCGGTCCCAGGACTGAACCCTGAGCTACTCCACTTGTCACTTGTCTGGAGCTGGATTTGGAGTTGGCTACTTTTACAGTGTGGGTTCTATCAGTAAGCCAGTTAGCAACCCATTGGGTGACGTAGGGATTAATGCCCAGCTTAGTAAGTTTATCTATGATTCCAGAGTGGGGGATGGTGTCAAAGGCCTTGGCAAGGTCTAGATAGGCTGTGTGGACCATCTTACCCTTGTCCGTGGCTCTGGAGACTGATTCAAAGAAGTCAATCAAGTTCAGGAGACAAGATCGGCCCTTCACGAACCCAAACTTGGTGGGGTCCAGTGTATGAAGGTTGCCAATGTCTTTGTTTATAAGTTCTATGATAATACACTCCATGGCCTTGCAGATAAGGCTTGTTGGACTGATGGGACGGTAGTTTCCGGGATCCATGGTGGATCCCCCCTTGTGGAGTGGGATAACTGTAGCTGTGCACCACTCAGTGAGCATGAAACCTGAGGTGAGGCTATGATTAAACATGACACTTAGGTGAGGTGCCAGTTCATATTGTAGTTCATGTAGTACACAGCCCGGGATGTCATCTGGTCCCATGAATGCTGTATTCTTAGCTTTCGAGAGTGTGTTTTTTACCTGTGTGGCCTCCTAGTCATAGTCAAAACAGAGTGTTGTAATGCACTATGTGTGGTACGAACTGATTTGTAACAGACAGTTGCTACAGTTTGAAAGGTAGTTACTACAGCTTAAAAAAGAAACAAGATTTTTTTTTTTTTCAGAGGCACTGGTTAGATGCATTACAGAACTGAGTTCATAGAAGAATCAAATAAGATATAATAGGTGAGATGAAAGCACTCTCTTCAATACAGAGAAGTACTTGGAATTTGCCAAGTCACAAGAGATAAGAAGAGTGACAAACAGAGGAGCAAGGTCAAAGAAAGTTCAGGAAAGATTTACCTCTAAACAGACAGATCCCTTGTCAGTGGATTCCAGGGGTGCTGATGAGTGCTGCTGTACTACAACAGGACTGCAGCTGCTGCAGTGAACGTGAAAAGCACTGCATGTTCAAAGTAGGCTGACATCAGGCAGACAGAGGTGAAAGGGAGATAAGGGAAAAAGGCAGATGTGCTTAAATGGAAGAAAAAGCTGAAGGTAAACCACTTAATAATTTTCTTTTCTTTTTTAATGGTATTTCTTTTTTTTTTTTTTTTTTGTAATGTAGTGCTTTCAGAATGAAGTAGAGCTTTGACCTTTGGAGGGGAATAGAAGCTTTCAAGTCTAGATGTCATCTTCTGAGAATTTAGGCACATAAAATAGTACAGTTAGCAAAAGAGAAAGATGGCCTGGACGTAGGAATTGGTCAGTAATGTGTATGTAAAGAGACAATTGCCATTAAAGTATGGCATGTCACTAAATATGCAAGTGATGGGAAATGGGTGAGTCAAATGCATACCACTCGTGGTGAGGTGGGGAAATGATACTAATGATTATAAAAGTTAGCATGCTAAGGGGGAGTGTCATAGTGGAAAAATAAGAAAGCCAAGTCTGTGCTTTCAAAGAAAAAAATGTAATTTCTGGTAGTTCATCTGCCATGTTTGTAGTAGATATTGACATTACTGCTTAAACACTAAAAACACAATTTCTGAACTAGGCAAAGATTTCACTCTATATATTTGAAAGTGAGGAAGGAAGAAAAAATTGACAATCAAAGAAAAAAAAGAAGCAAAATGAACAGGACAAAATAAAGGAGTGGATGAGAAGGCAATGACAGAGAGAATAAATATCCCACCAAGCATGGTTGTTGAAAGATGTCAGGGAAGGAATAGCTGAGAAAACAGCAGAACAAATAGTTCTGAAGTATAAATGGCCCAAAAGTAAGGATGGGAAGTACAGGGGGAAGAAAAGACATGAACAGAGATATGTACCAAGAAAGGATAAGGGCGTGCGTAGAAGGTATGGCATGAAGAGGGAGTAGGAGACAAACAATTCTGTGGAGCTGGTAATGGCAGGTAGCACCATGCATCTCCTCACACACACACTGAGAATAGATGGGGAAGCTAAGCATAGGCAGTAACCAAAGGGCTTTGACACAAGTTCAGGGGATGGCCTTGGGGTAGAAGTTAAGGAGGAATTTGGCCAGTACCACCATGCATGGGAGATCTGAACAAAGGGAGCAACCAAGGTACTTTGAGTCCAGCTCAACTGGTGCCTTGGAGGTAGGGAAGTAGAATGGTTTGGGGGAGGGGTAAAGAGGAATACTTAGTCGGGACAAGAGGGAGAAAGATTACATAGTCACATGGAATATAGATTATTGCTCTCAAAGACTGGAAAGAAATGAGGTAGAAAGCTCTCAAAGATTGGAAAGAAATGAGGTAGAATAGGGATATAATTCTGTTCCAGGGAAAAAAAATTGTAAGTCAAAGATGGATGGAAGCACTTGAGCATGGAGTATGTCAGAGAGGAAGTAGACCACAAAGTCAGAAGGTGAGGGTAGAAAAGGAGGAGTAGCAAGGGTGTCCTAGAAAGGACCCTAAGTACTCACAGAAGATGGAAAAATGAGTGGCGTGGGAAGATGAATGAGTATGTAACCAATATTATCAGGATTTCTTTAAACATTTTTTGAAAACTAAGAGGTGATGTGGAGACAGGGAAAAAAGCAGCAGAGATTTCAAAGTGATAACAGAACCAGCAATAGATATGCTATTAAGGAAAACAGTATAAGGAAAGAATGAGAGAGAACTTTAGAAAAATAATTGGTGATAGTTAACATATGGAGGCAGACAATCCATGAAAAAGAGAATATATAAGAAACTGATTGCTCTAGGTTAGTAAGCTGATTTTGGGAAGAAGAAAAAGGATAAGTCAAATGAAAGGCTTAGTCATACCTCTCAACCTCTTAGCCCAAGAAATCTGGGCAAAGCCCGACATAATGGAGGGAGACAAAGGCCCAAAATAGGGACCGATTTTGAATATTGTTCTTATAAACTTAGAAAGTAGCTAGAAAAACAGGGCTTAAATTAAATGCATTTTCTATAGGATATGAAGTCTGAAACTCAAATGTATATCATTATTTAGTGATTTCGTTCCTCAGATCATACCAGTTGATTTTCTAGAAAACCACATATTTTATGAGTGGCAGACCAAAATGTTGAGGCAAAAATCTGGACATTCTGTGAAAATCTGGACAGTTGAGAGTTATAGGCCTTGAGATGCAAGAAATATGCTTCTTGGATGATGCCGTAGTTACAGTGTTCATGAAGATTGAAAGACTGTAGCATCAAGAAGGAATTATGAAGGTGGGCAAGTTATGATTAGAAAAAAACAAAGGACAAAGAAGTGCCTGGAATGGTCATAGAAGAAACAGTGAAGGAAAAAGAGAGTACACGGCAAGAGTTGTCAGAACGGTGTTAATATGGAATGAAAGCACAGCTGAGCGGAAATGTCACAGCAGTCAAGAGACAGAGTAGGAGACCGAGTTATCAAGAAATTGAGAGGTTAGAACAGTAGTTTATGGAGACTCAAAAAGGAAAGCGGAAGATCCCAACAAAATGAAAGCCTGAAGTGGAAGGACCTGGACAAAAAACAAAAAATAGACTTGAGGGTCAAAACAGTTATGGAAGTGAAAAAACAGTATTAGAAGGACAGCTGGTAAGTAACAGGAAATGTAGTGTGGAAGAATTTAGGGGTAAAAATTCAATATATTTATTTACTTCTAAATTTCTTAATCAGGTAGGTGAACTAGTCCAAGGACTCTCTTCAAACATGACTCAGGGCAAGTAGTAAAGTCATCTCTCAGTTTGCACAGAGGGTTAAAGCAAGGAGCTTTTAATAAGCGTCATCCTATAATCTGAGCAAGTCACTTAACCAGACAGTACTCCTTCCTCACCCCTGAAAAGGAGATACCTGTGCCCAGTGAACTTACCAGGTAAACAAATACAAAATTAAAAAAAAAAACATTATTTAGCCTGGCAGGCTCAGTCTGCAGAACACCAAAGTTTTAATATGATAATCATGTTCACGTTCTTGTCCTAACATACTCTCCTTTAATTGCTTGCAATCTGTATGTTAACTTATACTTATTTCACATGTAAATATTGCTCATTAATCTGCTAAAATATACTGAGCATGGATCTGACCATCACAGCTTTAGAGACTCAAGAAATAAGGGACCTTTCAATAGCAGAGGAAAATGCTGAGTATTAGTGCACAATAGGTGCTGGAAGAGATAAAGGCTGTTGGTCATATTCCCAGTTTAGATCCTTGGATTAGTTTTCTTCCACATCTAGTGTGAACTTCCACTACATGTCAAGCAGAGTAGCACCCTTGCCATCTTTTGGGTAAACCTATATAACTGGATGGGAACCTCAAATTCCCCTCCAGTCTATCCTGTGTTGCTCTCCTTAAGATTGGAAGGAAATTTTGAATAGGAGCTGGTTAGACTGTGATGATCTGCACACTGATTGCCTAGTACTTACCACAAACCTAACAAATGGTTGATAAGTCATAACATTAACATGTTGATCCCAAGTACAAAAGCTAAAATAGATAGTTCATTAACACTGGTATTACTTGGAAGTAAAGAACATCTCATATGCTAATGAAATATCTAGTAAGCAAGTTACTTTACTGCAAGTTCTGCCAAAGAACATTGATCCAACACAATAGAATAAATGCTAGGACAATTAATGTAATTGTGATTGTATTAGTAAGACAAACTTTATACATTATATGTACATGTAAACTTGTGAAGAGTGTGGTATCACCAAATTATTGAGGGAGGAGAATATTGTTATATAAACATTGTAAACTGTAGTATGTAGTGTTAATTAACCATGGTCATCATAACAAGTACATTTATATGTTAATGATAAGTATTTATTTATTTTCTTTCTAAATTCTATAATTTTGTTCACTTTCTGATTTGTTGGGGAAAAAGTTTCAGCTATGGTAAGGTTAAATGCAGATGTGTTTAGCAGTAGTGTTAGATCTTATTTTCAGTTTATTGGCCGGATGGTGGAAGTAAACTTTGCTGATTAGTTTAAAGGTTAGACATGTTTATAAGTATAGCCCTGTCTGTAACAGGAAGCCATTGGGTTATTTTTACTTGTTGTGCACTGATGCCATTTTTGCTGTTTGGTGATAAGATACCTGGGAATGTTTGAAACTTTAAAGGAAATGCTAAAGATAAATAAGCTAAGGACTTTGGATATTAGTTCGCTACTAAGTTTTAGGAATTCAGAGAGGGACATTGAGTGCATGGTCATACATTTTGAATGTGCTTGCCAGGAGTTTGATCATTATTTTATGACTGATGGCTTTAAAGTAGAATGGAGAGTATAGCAAGGTACTTATGTAGTAGTATTAGGTAATGGGGTAGCAATGTTACTGATGGGTTGTACAGCTGGGTGTAATTGTAGTACTAACTGGCAGTGGAGTCTAAGGGAAAGACTGCATTGTTAGATAATATTTTTATTACGTTACAGAATAATTTGTATTGGCTCAGGTAAATTGTTTTCATTCTATGCATATATAACTGGTTGACAGCATTAGTCTTAATTTTTGTAGTCTTTAGTTACTGTTAAGCAATGTATTTCATAAGGTCTTTTAGGTCTTGTTACAAGCCTTATCTTTAGAGTTTAGAAACAGCTCGACTTTGTCGTTTAACCAAGGTGTATGCTTTTGCTGACTACTCTCCTTTGTAATATTAGGAATAGTCTATCTGAAATTCGGTAAGCAAATTGCAAAATTCAGATAGTCTTGATGTGGGTTTATCACGTTGAATTAGGACCTCTGTTAAGTCAGGAATATATCCAGAATACACGATTCTTGTGGGGATTATTTGGTTTAAAGTGACAGCGATATTAATGGAAAGTCTTTACTGAGAGAATTTGGCAACACTTGGGAATGTATTGCCCTATAAGGCGTGTTAGTTATATGTATTTTGATGAGCAAATCAGAGCCAGTAGGAGGGTTAGGTAATTTTACATTAGTTAATACTTGTGTCAAATAAAAGGTACTAAAGAGTTGCTTCAGACAGGTTTGTGTAGTCCACTCTCTGTTAAGAGCAACAAGAACTATTAATTTTCAGCTTTTGGTGTGTTTATGAATTGTGAATTTTTCTGATAAAGAGGCTTATTAGCTGGGCTGAAAAAGTGTGTGTGTGTGTATGTGTGTGTGTGTGTGTGTGTGTGTGTGTGTGTGTGTGTGTGTGTGTGTGTGTGTGTGTGTGTGTGTGTGTGTGAGAGAGAGAGAGAGAGAGAGAGAGAGAAATGTATATGACTGCTAAAAATACTTTTTTTGTGCTTACCTACATATTAAATTAACAACCTGTAAGGAATTAAATAGGTAAAGGTTCCAACAACAAAAACCTATTATACAACCTTTACAAAAGGCAAGTAAATCATAACTGTCCTGTAGCATCATTGTATCCATTATCAAGAGAAAACTATGACTGACACATAATTATATTGATAAAAATAAAATGGAATGAACAGTTGTTGTAAACTCACATCAATTAGTAATTGTTCTTAAATTAAGTATTTTTTTTATTTTTAGCTTTAATCATTATTAATAAAACCGAATAAAGGGGAAAAAGAGAAATAAAAAAAAATAAATACTGACGTATAAAACTGATATATATATATATATATATATATATATACACACACACACACACACACACACACACACACACACATATATATATATATATATATGGGTCTACTTGATGTTCAAAATCTTAAAATGCCGACATTCATATGGCCGAGACCATATGATCGATATTTTGAAATGTCGAACATGTATAGCGGAGATCCCTATACATTCCAAAACTGGGAGATTTCCCTTTTCTGCACTGTAGTGCGATCTTGGAGTAGGAATATTTAAGTAGCAGGGGATGTGGGGGTTGCAGGGGGCTTGTTACCCTGCTAACCGCAGTTAGTGAAGTGTTTTTGTGTGTTTTACATTATGTAGTAGATGTTCAGCATTTTAACATGTCGATCATATGGTCTTGGCCATATGAAAGTCTGCATTTTGGAATGTCGAACATCAGAAGCATATATATATATATATATATATATATATATATATATATATATTTTTTTTTTTTTAATGTACTAATCCAGTGTTTGACTTTCAAAACAATTGCAGTGAATATACAGTCATATTTTACATCACTCTCATCTAGAGATAGACAAAGACTGTAGATAGCTTTAGAATTATATTCAATAAACTTAGATCATAATTACTCGAGTCAAAAAGATGTGATTCACAACAGTGAATCTTCCAGCACAGAAACAGCATTCCAAACAATACATCACAGGACCTTGTCTTGTACTGGTCACAGTTTTCAAAGACTATGGAGTCATTATAAATCTGTAACAAGTAGAAATAAACAATACTAAACCAGAATGGTAAACCATAACAGATCTCATTCAGGAGAAAAATTGAAAATATTTTGAAAGATCCGTTTCACCACTTTTACTGAAGAAATTGAATACTTCTCTTCTTTATGTTGGAAGATGATCATCGATGGATATTTAATCTGAAATTTAGGTTTTCTGCTTATTAGAAAAGTGCAGCATGGAGCCGGCTTCTGTCACAGAACAGCATTCTAAAGTAGGAAATATGGAGTTATATAGAGCTGAGAAATTAATGGAAGAGTAGAGGAAAAGGAAGGCGACAGCAAAAGGACAGAAAAGCACCGTCAGACAAGTAGGTTTATTAATTCTGAACTAAAGGAAATGGAGGACCTCACAACAGAGAGAAACCTTAGGGAAACATGATAGAATGAGGACAGGTGGGAACGCATCGACAACACAGGGGAAAAGGTCTGTAAAGTAAAGGTATAACAAGGATTTACATGGGGTATGAGAACTTCAGAATACTGTGTAGGTAGTTCCTGACGTCAGAAAGTTTGAGTTAAAAAAAACAGGAAAGAAGACAGTATATGTTGGACATGCAGGGGGTATGACAGGATGTGGCATATATTCTAGGAGTGCAGCTGGGCAAAGGAAATGTGAAAGAAATAAAAATAAGGCCAACTTCCAGAGGAAAAATTATTCCACTTGCACATTGGTTGATGCCTTCCCAGAGTTATAGAACAAACCTGTATGTTCTGGGAGATGATATGTGACGTTGTTGGCTGGATAAAGATGACTGTGATGAAGAAGCAGTGAGTGTCAGAAGGTTATTAACACCAGAAGCTGAGTTGTATAGCAAGAAACTGGAAAAAGATGCTGGGGTTGACATAGGAAGAACTTCATAGAAGGTTCATAATTACCACAAAAAGGGCAATTAACACTGTGAAACCTGGATGACAGGAAGAGAAAATGTTCCAAGACTGGAAAACAGTCTTCAAGTACTAAAAGACTGAGGTGTAAGGGATAGTACAGGAAAGATGAGAGACCTCACATAAGAAATAAAAGGAGGAAGGGATAAAAGAGAAAACATGAAGTAGCAGGTAAGGGTGGGAGAAGGTAATGGGCAGGCATGCAGCCAGGGACAGTTTAGGAGCAAAGTGAGATCAGGAGTAGAAGTACAGCTGACTGGTTACAAAGTAAGGGTGTGCCTGGAAAGGGATACATGTATACATATAATGCAAACAGAAAAAAATGTGGTGAGACAGAAGGTCGTAATGTTATACAGAGAGGAGTCAGAGATGATTGTTGATGAGGGCATCACTTTGTTGAAGCAAAATTACTAATAGGAAACCCTCAGATGAAACATGCTGAGATTCCCCAAAATATTAACACCAGTCCTAATACTTCCATTTAGTATTGATTCATCTTTTTTTTCGTCTTCACATTTTTTTGTGAATTCCACCCATGAGGTATACAGCATTATACTTTGCATTGGTGTGGCAAGAATCAACCTGCTAGTCTAAATGTGTTCATAAGCCTTGCATAATATGAATTATGGGGTGTTGTGTGCCAAGAAAAACTATGTGCAACACAGGTGTGATCCTACACAACTACTCTGGGTAAAGTCTATGGTGTCTATACTAAAAGTACCAGTATGCAACACAGGTGTGATCCTACATAACTACTTTGGGAAAAGTCTATGGTGTATACTAAAAGTACCAGTATGCAACACAGGTGTGATCCTACACAACTACTCTGGGTAAAGTCTATGGTGTCTATACTAAAAGTACCAGTATGCAACACAGGTGTGATCCTACATAACTACTCTGGGAAAAGTCTATGGTGTATACTAAAAGTACCAGTATGCAACACAGGTGTGATCCTACACAACTACTCTGGGTAAAGTCTATGGTGTCTATACTAAAAGTACCAGTATGCAACACAGGTGTGATCCTACATAACTACTCTGGGAAAAGTCTATGGTGTATACTAAAAGTACCAGTATGCAACACAGGTGTGATCCTACATAACTACTCTGGGAAAAGTCTATGGTGTATACTAAAAGTACCAGTATGCAACACAGGTGTGATCCTACACAACTACTCTGGGTAAAGTCTATGGTGTCTATACTAAAAGTACCAGTATGCAACACAGGTGTGATCCTACATAACTACTCTGGGAAAAGTCTATGGTGTATACTAAAAGTACCAGTATGCAACACAGGTGTGATCCTACACAACTACTCTGGGTAAAGTCTATGGTGTCTATACTAAAAGTACCAGTATGCAACACAGGTGTGATCCTACATAACTACTTTGGGAAAAGTCTATGGTGTATACTAAAAGTACCAGTATGCAACACAGGTGTGATCCTACACAACTACTCTGGGTAAAGTCTATGGTGTCTATACTAAAAGTACCAGTATGCAACACAGGTGTGATCCTACATAACTACTCTGGGAAAAGTCTATGGTGTATACTAAAAGTACCAGTATGCAACACAGGTGTGATCCTACACAACTACTCTGGGTAAAGTCTATGGTGTCTATACTAAAAGTACCAGTATGCAACACAGGTGTGATCCTACATAACTACTCTGGGAAAAGTCTATGGTGTATACTAAAAGTACCAGTATGCAACACAGGTGTGATCCTACATAACTACTCTGGGAAAAGTCTATGGTGTATACTAAAAGTACCAGTATGCAACACAGGTGTGATCCTACACAACTACTCTGGGTAAAGTCTATGGTGTCTATACTAAAAGTACCAGTATGCAACACAGGTGTGATCCTACATAACTACTCTGGGAAAAGTCTATGGTGTATACTAAAAGTACCAGTATGCAACACAGGTGTGATCCTACACAACTACTCTGGGTAAAGTCTATGGTGTCTATACTAAAAGTACCAGTATGCAACACAGGTGTGATCCTACATAACTACTCTGGGAAAAGTCTATGGTGTATACTAAAAGTACCAGTATGCAACACAGGTGTGATCCTACAAAACTACTCTGGGAAAAGTCTATGGTGTATACTAAAAGCACCAGTACTTTGACAATTCACGTGAAATGAAGTATTAATCACACATCTCTGTATTTTTCAGTGTTTTATTTTCCATGCACTTTTGACTAGCTACTTTTTTACCACAGCAGTTAACTCATACAGTAAAAAAGAAAAAAAAAGAAATGTCTTGCTAAAAACAGAAGTTTAGTTGATGAATTCTCTACCCAAATGACCCCAATACATGCACATATAAGAAAAACAAACATTTTTGGTAGACTGACTTGTTTCTATACCAGTCTAGTAAATGTGTTTCTTTGTTTATGGAGCAAAATACAGACAGGTAATTACTAACATGAATGAGCCAGTTTTACTCAGGACCATACCAGCACTCTACTGACATCATCACCCAGGCATGTATGATTACAGACCTTTTAATTCTATGCACTTACAAACAGAATGTAAATGAGAACATTTAAATGTCTACAGATTTTAATTTCTATATAGAATAAAAAAAAAATTATAAAAGCAGTGCAGATAAACACCTGCTAGCATTCAGGTTTACAGTAACCCTGACAAACCTTAAGTATACCAGCCATGATAGGTTTAACAGAAAAGGTACTTAATACCTGGATGACAATACTAGGCAATGTAGACACCTGTAATGATGGTAAGTTCCAGGCTTGTTCCTGTTGTAACTCACAGGCCTGCTTATAGTTACACTCACTGTAATTTCAGAGGTACTGCATTTCTTCCATTAGTGTCTTTCCAAGGACTGAAGAGGGGGTAAACTTTCTCATTGAAGGTTTCCTTAAAGCTGTGAATGTGTGACATGCTATCAGCACCATAAAATGACAGCTGACCACTGTCATAGTCCAAGAACACCCATATTTTATGGGGTTTTCTTTTTACTTTGACAACTTTGCATCTCGAATCCGTAGCATAATACACATTCCCATTCTGATGCTTCACAGCCCAGTACCCACTGTATGATTCTTGTAAGATTTCTTCCCTCTGTAATATTCCTTCCTTTTTGCAAACCGACTCTGTGACAACACCAAGAATCCAGTCTGTCTTGCTCCCCACCTCAACCTCCCAACAATGCTTCCCTGAGGTGAATCCATTTGATCCCAGCACATAGAAGCCATCGTCAAAATGTTCCATTTTGGAAGGTAGCCACTGCACTATAGGAGTCCATGTTGCAATGTTCTTACCCACAGAAACAAGAACATTAGGATGTGCTGTGCTACGGTCCAGTGTCACAGAGGACAGAACTAAAAAAAATACAAAATAGTTAAGTTTAATGATACATACTGTATTAATAGTGACTCTGTACAATACTTTATTACTAACACTTGTACTTTCCTTGGTTTTGTAAATTAGCAGAATAGTTGAAAGAACTACATTTTATGATTTTGAAAGAGAAGTGCTCTCTTTCTCTTTCTCTCTATGTTATTCAGTCCATTCAAGGTTCACTGTTACTTAAAATTGTCTGCACTACTTTTTGCCTGTACCACAAGTCAGATTGCCTGTCCTGCTACTGTGATACAGAGGGCTGAATCCCTGACTGTGATGGAGACAACATCTGTTCAAACCTGCTACTGTGATACAGAGGGCTGAATCCCTGACTGTGATGGAGACAACATCTGTTCAAACCTGCTACTGTGATACAGAGGGCTGAATCCTGACTGTGATGGAGACAACATCTGTTCAAACCTGCTACTGTGATACAGAGGGCTGAATCCCTGACTGTGATGGAGACAACATCTGTTCAAACCTGCTACTGTGATACAGAGGGCTGAATCCCTGACTGTGATGGAGACAACATCTGTTCAAACCTGCTACTGTGATACAGAGGGCTGAATCCCTGACTGTGATGGAGACAACATCTGTTCAAACCTGCTACTGTGATACAGAGGGCTGAATCCCTGACTGTGATGGAGACAACATCTGTTCAAACCTGCTACTGTGATACAGAGGGCTGAATCCCTGACTGTGATGGAGACAACATCTGTATACAGAGGGCTGAATCCCTGACTGTGATGGAGACAACATCTGTTCAAATAGCAGCAGAGGAGGTGGATAGAGTGGGATGGGAGTAAGTGGCCACTGCCAGATTGCCCATCTTGGGTGAAAGGAGACTACTGTTGCTCATCATGAGTGATAGCGGGGGGAGCAGCTTGCTACAGTTTCAGAGGCAGGAGGTTTTCTTTCAGGGGTCAACAATTTACTTTTTTTTTTTTTTTTTTTTTGCTCAATTTTAAGTAGAGGAGTATGCTAGTTCAGTGGAACTGCACACAGTCACTGGTGTCAAAAGAGAAGGAAGAACCTGAGATAAGACCTAAAAGGGTGGTCAGATTTGACTGCAAGGGGGCAGCAGAAGGTCAAGCCAAGGAATTGCAGAGTAATGTGCTTTTGGTAGTAGTAGTAACCCATAGAAAGCACACAATGTGTGTGTGAGAAGGTACTTACAATGTGTTTAAACAACAGCAGAAGAAAAGACCTGGAAGCCCTTAATTATACATAGGTTGGTTCAAGTTAAGTGTACATGTGTATTAAGTCAGGGTGGGCTGCAATTGTGGGGGGATAGGCAAGATGTTGGGCTGCAGTGTTGGGGGATGTGCAAGATGCTGGACTGTAATGCTACAGGTGGGGAGATGAGAGAACCAAAAGTCATCATACCACATAAATGGCTTTAGGAAGGTCTGGCCTGGAATACTGAACACTGTTCTGGGCATTTTCAAGAATCGGGAGGTGAATGGGAAAAACAGGAAGGGTCCAACAAAAATGACAGAAATGGTCAAAGTGGTAGAGGAACTGAATTTGAAGACAGACATTTGGAGATGAACATTCAACCACTGCAGAAGAAGAGGCAGGAGGTAAAAATTATACGGGTGAAGTACAGGACACCAGATGAGCAGGTTGTTTTCTTCTGTTGAAAGCCCTATGTTTGTATGTCAAATAACTACATCAGCAAATTCAAGCTATGGAACGCCTTCCAGTCTGTAACATTTTACTTGAGCATCTTGGAAAAACTGGGCTGCAATAAAACTGCTATGGGCTAAGTCAACGAAGTGCAAGTGAGCTACAATCTCTTGATGCAAGTTTGATTCTTAGCATGCTCATATTGTGCGGTGCTGTGAAAGACATTAAGTAAACTGACATTACTGCACTGCTTCTCTACAACAGGAACTTGAGTTCAGTGTATTTCATCTAAGAAAAACGTTAAATTAAAAAAAAGCAGGAGCACAGAGTATTCAATGGTATTGCAACTCAAATTGACTATATCAGTAGGACAATGGCGAAAGATATATTACGTGAGTGGTAGTCTTTACCAGCAGTTTCTTATATTTTGATTTAGTTTAGGCCTTTCGTATTCCCTCAACTCACAGCTGTGACTTGGCAGCATATTCAGCTGCGTATATGAGACAATTGTAAAAGGTCTGGGGATTTTTAATAAGCATACATTTTCTCACCATATCACCTGACACTATGGTCAACTGGAAATGTCTTTAGGATGTGCATTAAAAGCCAGATGAAGTAATTTTCTTTTGTAGAGTTTTGTGATGTAAATAAAGTTCTATGTTCAGATCTATATTAAAGAAAGCTGTGTGTGTGTGTGTGTGTGTGTGTGTGTGTATGCATGTACTTAAGGCATTTCTATATAAAGTCAAGGTGACAGAGTGACACTGGTCACCACTGCAAACTTTCACAAGGATACTGATGTGCTTGGTTCATAGCTTAGTGTCCAACAATGAGGATGTACAGTATATAAACTGAGATGGCAAAGCAAACTGTTTAACAAATTACCGGTGCTGTACTAAATAAGGGCCTGCTGTGTGACACCATTTCTAATAGCTGTGACTGTATAGAAAATAATATTTAATGTGTTGACAGTGCTGTGGGATAAGTGTCCAGAACCAAACAGTTATTGTGCATTGCTCATACAGGATTAGATAGGTATAAGGAAAAGATGCATTTATATCTGCAGAATAGGAAATATGCATGGCTATGGACACACCAAGGTCAGCCTACACGTACCTCAATGTACCTGCAGATTCATGTACATCACTTACATCACACAGTGCCTCCACCATCTACCTTGTTGGGCTGGATGTTGAGGTAGTAAAAACTGAAGCACTATATAAGTCAGCACAGCAAAAAAAGATTAGTAGTCCATGTTGTGCAAGGCCATGACTTATGGAGTGAATAATCTCAGGTCCAATGTCAGAAAAATGAATGAAATTTACTACCATTTACACATCCCACAAAGATGGGGGAATGGCATAAGTTGTGGAGTAGGGCATCAGCAGGTGGACAGCTTTAATAAGACTCAGACAGCATAATTAATACAGACAGCATGGACTCAAAGGTTTGCCATGTGAGTGCTGAACTCTTTCAGTGATTGTCTCTAGGAACAAAACACATAGGACCTAAATGTTATATAAGTCATAAAATTCATGCCTGCAGGTAGAAGATAGCTAACCTCTATCTAAGATGCAGCTTGTATACATTCATGCAGTTTGTATATGGAAAGAAGGGAATATGCAATGGGCCACTTTATAGCATCCAGCTATTACAAGATGAAGAATTCTCTCAATTAGCAAAACCATTCAAGGAGTATCTGTGAGGCTGCTGTGTCTAGGCAGGAACAGATCACAGTATATGCTATTTAAGCATTTTGGAGACCCTGACTAAAAAAGTATGTCTGTGACTACTCAGTCAAACTATCTCTATCATCTCCACATTTTAATATTAATTGCAAGACAAACTATTGTTTGGGAGGTTGGCCTAATGGTTAAGGTGTTTGCCTCACAAACACAAGGTACAGGGTTTGAGTCTCACAAGGGATAGTTGGCTAGGCTTGCAAGGACAGCTAACCTATGAACCTAAATTACCAGTGCTGAAAGGGTATGCTTTCCTGGTACAGGCATATTCTAGAAGGTGGTATAATGGCTTTCCTGGTACAGGCATATTCTAGAAGGTGGTATAATGTTGGTTATATCTAAATTGGAAATGTCTCTGGATATTTTCACAGTAATAATCATTTATGGAAATTATATGCATTTTACTTGTCCAAAGCATTTCTGTTTTATACTTTTAATATTCTAAAAAACATGTCCAGTATAAGATGGACTTTATTTCCTTCGATGCAGAATATAATAGAGAATAATTTAATATCTTAGACTTAAAGCAAAGACTCATATGTTGAAATAGATCTTAAATTAAGGAACTTTAATTTAGAAAAATATAGTTAATCATTTATCATGAAATTCTGGTAAATATCTGCCTTACCAGGTCTGAAGATGGAGTCGAATTCAGTCCAGTCATTGTACTTTGGCAGCTGATGATATATCCCAGGGTAGAGATCATGAGTCACTAATGTAAGTGTAGGTGCTTCATGCTTCTGTTTTTTTATAAACCTAAAGATAAAGGTCATAATGAATGTAACTGCAGAACTATTCAAAAAATGGAATTAGTGACAGAACTGTCAGAACACATACATACCTTTCTATCTCCTCTTGAATTTCCTGCATAAAAGAGAATAGAGTATTTTCACTATCATAGTTCAGTCTCAGCATGACATTTACAATACCTTCACCATTGTCTATATTTTGAGCACAACAAGAACCTTAAGGATTTATC
Organism: Protopterus annectens; assembly: GCF_019279795.1. NCBI lineage: Eukaryota > Metazoa > Chordata > Ceratodontiformes > Protopteridae > Protopterus > Protopterus annectens. The sequence continues at coordinate 1,474,234,506 of NC_056744.1, forward strand.
ACCATTCTTGTATAAAGGTGACTACTTAAAATGTTAATTATCCACTCTTCATTAAACTGCCAAAAGAAACAAAAACAAAAACAAAAAAAAAAATATATATATATATATATATATATATATATATATATATATATAAAGCTGTTGGATTCCAGTCAAGTCACTTTGGCAAATGTAAAATGAAAGCAATTCATTTAAACCACTTTAAGAGAACATTTAAAGAGTTTTTTGCTGGTGACAAGCCCCCCCCCCCCCGCATCCCCCAAAAGGAGGGATACCCCTTCTAAACCCCATCTGCTGAATTATATTTACCAACTCTGAAGTCACACAACAGTGGAGAAAAAGGTAAGCTCCAAAACAAAAGTAGAAGTTACAAATGGCAGACCAGAGGTTATAAATCCACAAATATTTGGTTTATTAGCCCACAGGTTTAAGGCTTTCATCCCAATCAAATCACATAAGGAACTTCATCAGATACAAGGCTTTAAAATTTAAAAAGTCAAATAAATAGACTTGAATAGGTGACATCACTTCCTATACCATGTTTAAAGGGAGCCTGACAAGCAAAATATTTCATTACTGTTTAAATGCAGCCGTAAGACATAAGACATGTAAAATGCAACAATAAGCACAGAAGTAAAATGCACAAGACACATAGAGATATAAGAATTTCTCAAATTAGTATAAAAAATATACAAATAAGTAAATAAATGTTTAAAAAGCAGTTGTTATAGTGTTGTATATATCCACACCCCACCATCAATTAATATGCTTTGAGCCTGATAAATAGGACAGCAAGTAAATGACATTGATGACATGCCATTTGTGACTTCTACTTTTGATTTGGTGTTTGGTTTTGAGTGAATTCCCCAAAAAGGTAAGCTCCACTGCTTCAAAAATGGTTATGGCCAACTGCTTTCATTTTATTTGCATTTACCGAAACTGCCCTCGATGAGCTGACATGCTCCCAAAGCTGCCATACATTAAGTTGTAAATTACAATCTTCTGTCTTTGATAATGTATTTGTTAGGGTAGTAAACATAAAAGACTGCAGGGAAAAAAAGTTCAGTGGTTTGCAGAAAGTGAAAATAGTTTGTGCTCATAGCTGAGATTTCCAGATGTGGCGATGTGATTAAACAAGAACTTTCCTTTCTGTAGTCATTGACTGAATGGTGTGTGCTGCTAATATCAAGTGCAAAAATATCAAAATAATTTAGCTGATAAGACCATTTTTATACCAATAAATTTTATGCTCCACATGGACTGCTGTGGTAATTTAAAAAATATAAAAAAGACAATCTTGTCAAGCACCTTTCTGATGGAAGAAAATAACTTAACAAGCTTTAGATAAGCATTTCAAAGTACTGTTAAGACTGGGTCTCACACTGTGGAGTAACAGCAGGCAATACTGGCCAATAAAGAACAGTGGTAGAATGCAAAAGAGCTTTAAAAGCTGTTTGGTATTTCACTCTGAAACATTTATAAACAAAATGTTTCGCAGAAAGAAGTGCCTAACAGTTTTTAAAGAGATTCATTCTTCAGAAGAATACTTTGTGTCTGCTGTCTGTCTGGCAGCTTTTACACTTGTTTTCTGTTAGTAAATGGTGATTCTCCATGCATTAAAAAGAAGTATGATCAGTTCTAGACAATCATAACCCTTATGTGTTCTTCACATTGATGCCAATACTAACCTTGACAGCAAATTTCTTGGCATTCATCAAGAACACATAATAAGCTGGTTATGATCAGAGATGCAGTCATAATCCTCTGTATTATTTATAATATGAAAAATCAGAAGCATGATAAATCTTTGCTTTGAGCAGAGGCAGTAAGAAAGAAAATTTGCAGTGCTATGTCATGTCCATCTACAAAGAAAATGATCCTGGAAAATTATCAACACATGAGGCAGGATAACATTTTGGGTCAATACTATACCTCACTATGTTACTATAATGTGTTGATGCAGTAAGTCTTAGTGACTGCCCTTTTTGGCAGAGAACAAAAGGGAACACATTCCCTGTATACACATCTAGTGTGGAGCACAATGCATACATTTCGGTGATTCAAATCTTTCCAAACAGAGACACAGGAGAGCACAGGTGAAAACTTAGTAAGATAAAAAGGGGAGCTAAACATGTTGCAGTCACCATTCAAAAGTGACAGCTGAGATGTCAGCAAGTAGGCTTATAGAGGTAGGAGAGTAATGTCAAAAGTGTTAGCTGTGCTGGCAATCAAAAAAATGAGGGAGGAGATGATTACTGACTTAATGAGTGGATGTAGCAAATGACAAGAGAGAATGGTTTAGGAATCATGGTATGACAGAGGAAGTCCTGGCAGTAAGAAGGTTCCATCTTAAACCAAAAGAGGAAGAACCACTTAATGTTCCAGATGTTAAGCAAAGATTGGTAGGTGGATAGGCTGTGACAAAACAGTGGCAAAAGAGAAAGATACATATCTGGCTGTAAGGAGAGGGAGAAACCATGTAGAAAATATGCTTGGTAGCACGCAGTAAAACATTTCAATCAAAACACATAGATATCGTGCCATAAATGGGTGCATTTGTATCTTACCAGGCTCTCCCAGTGCATTAATTGACACATTTGGAAAGGCAAGTAACAGTTTTTTTCTGATTCTCCAAGCCATTTCTAAGTTAAGGTATTTGTACAATCCCACAGGGGTTGGTCCTGAGTCCAATACTGTTAAAGATGATGCTCTTAGCCACAGTCGAGGGAACAGAAAAGAGGACTGGCCTCATTGATAAATGCACAACAATAAAAACAGCAGTGGATGATGGATGAAAAGTCTAAAAAGGTCTTAGACTGAAAAAGCATGCAGAAAGATATATATGGCTTAATGCACAGCAGAGCAGAATACTGCAAAAAACAACAACAGTTATGTGAAGTAAAAGATGAAACTGATGACATTAAAGTAGGAAAAGGATCTTGAGGTGAATACTGCATCCAGCATTTGGCAATCAAGAAGAAAGAGAATGATGGCAAAAACAAATGGAATGCTGGGGTCCATCCTCGAAAAAGTCCTTTTGCAGTAACAAAGAAGTTCTGCCCTCACTCTATCTTGCTCTGTTGAAGTCACTTTTAGAGAAAAGTTCTGGAGGTCATAGAAGGAGAGTAAAATCAGACAGCTAGACGAGGTCCACAGTGAATTTTCCAGGAAGCTGGGTGGGAAAGAAGATAAATGATATCACCAGACATGTGAGAAACTGGAGCTGTTCTGCCTAGAGAGCAAAAAGAGGCAGAAGGATACGGTACGGATGTATAAGGCCATGTCAGGGATATACAAAGGGTGTGTCTGAACATGCAGACGTGTGTTGGGAGAAGTACACAGACTGGAGGTATTATCTGTTCTTCAGATCTGCAAAAGTACTTGTTTACAGAGAAGACTGTGAACTCACTGCAAAATTATCTGCATAGTTACTGCAGAGGGAAGCCACTGTAACATTCAAGAGGATATTGGCAAGTAGAAAAAGGTGAAGGGGACGTGAGGGATGGAAGTAGAATATTAAATGCCTTGAAACAGCAGATGGGCTAGACTGCCTCTTCAGCAAAGATAATGCAATTGTCTCCATTGAGGAACAACTTTTGTCCAACATTAAAGTACTTCAGTAACTGCACCTAAATTCAGGAGTCTGACAAATGTAACTCCTGAATTCCATGCAGTGAATATCTCAGTGTAGATGTCTAGGTTTGGCACTGGATGCAAGAATGCTAATAATACTATGAGAGAATAATTCATGATGCCAACGTATGTTTACTCCCTACCCAGAATCCCAAGTGTCCCTTCACTGCCTGCCTCCCCCTCCCCACGATCCTTCCGGAAGACAACCTTACAGCATGACTTTTACATTGTTCCCATGGAGTGAGGAATCTGATGGGTAGTTGCATTCATGCAGCAGGCATACTTCTTGAAAACTGTGGACAAGTCAGAGTCTCCAGCAGGGGATGTGGCTTCTGCAGGTACATCAGGATGTCACTATTCCATTCCTGATAGGATGATCTGTGAGGTTCCTTGTCCTAGCCATCAACACCCTCAGCCCTCCCCATGAGCTAGGGGACTTGGCCATCAGCTGCATCATCCTACCAGTGACTGGTGTCCACTTCTGAAAAAGCATCACCAGAGCCAAAGATGAAAGCTCTGCCTTTGTATAATGGACCTTTTTCAAAATCACCCTGGGAGCATTATATGGTTAAAGTGCCTTTCTCTGTGTCACACAGTGGACAAATTGAACATGAGGCACTCAAACTCTACACTAAAGGATGAAAAGCTTAACACCTCATAGCTTTAATCATCTGTGCTAACTGCCAGATGGTAATTGAAAGGATGAATTTCCTTAAGAGAAGTTGTGGGTCATTGAATAAACATCTATTCACTTTGAATGTGAATCATGATTGTGAAAGCAATGATCATGAAGATGTCTGTGGTAGCAATAATTTTAAACAGCAACTTGGCTCTGATTCATGATTATATGAAGTATGAAACTGATTAGAAGATTTGCTAAACTGGCTTCATAGTTGTGGCTTTATAAACTTTTCGTTTTGACCTGGTACTACATTTGTGAACTTTTCATCAGTCTATGAACTTGGAGTTGTACATGTATTGATTCATTATAATAGTGCTGTATGTAATTTTAAGACCTTTAAGAAATGCCTTTGGTGGATTCTTTGTTTTCAACATTAGGATTGTACTGCATTTTCTGTCTATTACAGCTTGATACTTTGTACTTAAACTTACTATTGCATATCTTTAATCACTATTTTAGAATGTTATTGTTGAATTAGTTGCTATTTAATATCACTTGATTTACATTACTAATATACAATCTACTTTTAAGAAATATATTATTTCATATTTTATCATACTTTTAGTGTATGAGCTTACTTACTTACTCATAACTGAGTCTCTGTAGTTACTGTTTCTAACTGCATGCGTTTGACTAATTCTAATCAATTTGTCTTAACTGTAAAGTTGTCAGTTATAAGCACTTTAATTAAATTTAAGTCTGAATAACATATTCTCAACTGTTTTCAGTACCCTAGCTCCACTTAGCAATGTTATACTTTGAGGAGACCTTTAGATGAGGGTCATACCTCTCAACTGCCCAGATTTCTGCCTCATATTTTTTGCCTGTTCCTCATAAAATTTGTCATTTTGTTGCAAATCATTGAGGACTGAAAGTAGTGACCGCATTTTGCATTTCAGAATTCATATCATTCAAAAAATGCATGCTAACTCAAAATCTGTTATTCTAGAAACTTTTCACATTTATCAGAGCAATATTTAAAACCTCAACCTACTTTGGGTCTTTGTCCCCCATTATGTCTGGCTTTGTCCTGAGTTTCTCACTAAGAGGTTGAGAGGTATGCCATGGATTATCTATATATCAAGTATACTGTGCTTATCTGAGATTATGTTTGGAATAGGTACATCAAAAGCAAACAGTTCATTCTCTGAAATGATTCCATAATCTAAGGAATAAAATGCACTTACCTCACTAGTGGAAGGGAGAGACAATATATTGCTACTTTACCGAGTTTTCAATAACCAAATGATAAAAAAAGTAGGGAACTCTGGAAGAGGACTGGGTTGCTTATTAAACAGTCATATCAACAAATTTGGATATAAAATTGCATGTACTTTCCGCCCTTGTACTTGAACACAGTATTAATTACTTTCATATGTACATCATAATTCTACTGTAAAAATCAAATCCAGTTGATTTCAGGCCTATTTTTTTCACATCTATGTCATGATTGGTCAAAAACTTCTTAAGTAAATTATAGCAGGGTGTTTATTTACAGCAGATTGTATGTCTCCAGATTTTTGTATCTTGTTTAGAGAGAGAGAGAGACAGAGAATCAAACTATTTCAATATTCTGTATTCTGTAAACAATCATTACTAATCACTATACACAAAGGTCAACTGACAAGTGCATGAACAACTTCAGGCATACTACATGTAAATCCTATTAACTTACGTATTGGAAAGAGTGTTGCAAAAGGTGATGTTAATTTACATCCTTATAAATAACTCACAACTACTGTATCCAAACAGGATATGAAGCCGATACTGTACTGCTGTGGAAGCATTAATCATTTAAGGAATTGCTTCATCTTTGGCAGTACTACGTTGTTCTTCTTCCTGACATATCTAAGCATATTAATACTATGGACTATTCTCTGATCTGCTAAAGACTAACACACTGTGGTATATTGGGAAGAGATGACTGATCCCACAGCTAATTTGAGAGATTTGAGGCAACATGGTTTCAAACAGCACAATGAGAGTTCTGCTCCCAAAACTGTACTGTTAGGAGTTTCACAACAGTCTGTTCTTGGACCATGACAGCTTATACTCTTTCTCTCTCTGTTGTTGTTGTCTTTCAGCTTTTCCCGGTTAGGGGTCGCCACTGTGGAACTCTGGTCCGCTATATTTTCACGAACGCAGAGGTGCCAGCTCGACGTTCAACCTTCAATGAAGGCACACCCATTTACGCATGTCTTCGAACGCCCACCCAACCGCGGGGAGGACATGCAGACTCCACACAGAAGGCACTCCCCGCACTCCAACTGAGAATCGAACGGGAGAACCTCTTGCTGTGAGGCAACAATGCTACCGCTGCACCACAGCGGAAGTACATATATATATATATATATATATATATATATATATATATATATATGTATGTATATATATATATATATATATATATGGTTCTATCTGACTACGTCGACAAGTCAGAACGCCGACAGCGAGAACACCGACGCCAGAAGATCGAAAACGGAGAAGACCGACGGATCAAAACCCCGACGCTGAGAACATCGACATGGGAAAAGGCTGTGGATGTATGCGGTAGTGACGGACGGTAGGTCTTGAGTAAGGTAAGTGTCGACTGTGATAGTTTGTGGGTTGAGGCGGGTTAAGTGAGTTAGGGTTAGAAGCTGGCTAGGTAAGTGTGCGACTGTGATAGTTTGTGGGTTAGGGGCAGGTTAAGTGAGTTAGGGTTAGGCGGGCTAGGTAAGTGTGCGACTGTGATAGTTTGTGGGTTAGGGCGGGTTAAGTGAGTTAGGGTTAGGGCGGGTTAGGTGAGTGTCTGTAGTGGCGGACCTTAGGGTTAGGGTTTGGGTTAAGGTTGTAGGTAGTTGTGTATGTGAGGTTTAGTGTTGGTTTGTAAGGATTTTGGTGTGCTTGTGTTGTGTGTGTGCTTTTGGACCGGGATTTGTTTTGTTTGTTGCTTGTCGGGATTATGGTGTGTCGGGCATGTGAGGTTTCGTGTTTGTGAAATGTCGGTTATGTGGTGTCGGTGATTTCGTTTTGGCGTTTTGAC